>NC_057813.1:207636567-207673173 GCF_018294505.1 Triticum aestivum | reverse complement strand
CCCAAGGGAAAAAAGGCTAGGTGAGGCAAATGGTAAAACCAAGGTTGGGCCTTGCTGGAGGAGTTTTATTCAAAGCTAACTGTCAAGGGGGTCCCATAAATCACCCAACCGTGTAAGGAATGCAAAATCCGGGAACATAACACCGGTATGACGGAAACTAGGGCGGCAAGAGTGGAATAAAACACCAGGCATAAGGTCGAGTCTTCCACCCTTTACCAAGTATATAGATGCATTAATTAAATAAGAGATATTGTGATATCCCAACATAATCATGTCCACCATGGAGCAGTCTTCAACTTCACCTGCAACTAACAACGCTATAAGAGGGGCTGAGCAAAGCGGTAACATAGCCAAGCAATGGTTTGCATAGGAAGGGTGTCAAGGGTTAGAGGTTCATGGCAATATGGGAGGCTTGATAAACATGTGATAGGTAGCGCAGCATAGCGATAGAACGAAGCAACTAGCATAGCAATGATAGTAGTGAGATCCAGGGTAGCGGTCATCTTGCCTGAAATCCCGGAAGGAAGAAGAACGAGTCCATGAAGAAGACGAACGGGAGTAGTCGAACGAATCCTCACAATCGCAACGAAACAGGAACTAACGAGCAACACCGGAAAGAAACCAACAACATGGTAAATGCACAAGCATAAACATGGCATGATGCACAAACAAGTATGATGCATGCCCGGTTTAATGAGGCATGGCATGGCAAAGTGCAACAAACAACGCTACAAGTTAAGTGGAGCTCAATATGCAATGAGTTGCATATTGACAAAACACCACATTGACATCTTTAGTTTAATCTCGTTTAAGCTACCCAACAATATTAAATGTTGTTAAACATGGCAAGAGGTGAAGCAAAAGTAAACTAACTATTTAGGCAAGTTTAAATGAGGCCGGAACAACAAACAACAATTCCGGAAAATCCTCATGTGCATATTTTAGATTTGGTACTGTTCTGCCCTAAACACAATTTTAAAGTTGTTAAACATGCAAAGTAATGGCACCATGTTAAACTAGGCATTTTTCCACCCCATTTACATATAAAGTTTATTAAATTCGGAGCTACGGTTATTTAGTTATGAAATAAATCATTTTAACATGGCATCTAAGCAAATTGCAAACAACAATTTAAACATTTTAAACATGGATGAGAGTAGCATATTATGAAACTAGATGAAAAATAAGCATTTTACATATATAATATGTTTTAATCCGATGCATGGTTAATTAATTATTGAAGCATGAACATTAAGGGGTTTTCTGAAAAACTGGCAATCTCTGGATAATTAGGAAATTCATAGAACCAAAAAAAACATATACGGGCCGAATCTGACTGGCCCGATGGGAGCATGGGCGCTGGAGGCTCACCCAGCTGGGCCTAGCCCAGGGCGGTGGAGGAGGCAGGCCGCAATGGGCGAGCTGGTGGCCTAGGTGACTGGTCAACGCGAGGTGAGCGAGCTGCTCCTTCTCGTTACTGAAGAACAGAGGCAGCTGCAGGTTCAAGGAGACGCAGAAAGCGGCATCACCAGAGGTTCTGGCGCCGGGGTCGGCCGGAACCGGCCGGAACAGGGCGGATTCGGCAGCCAGGCGGCAGAGCAGAGGAGATCCGGTCCAGATCGGGGCCGGGATGCGAACTTGATGGGCGGCTATGGTGCTGTTGTCTGAAGAAAAGGACAGAACCTTCAGAGGGGAAAACAGGGCAAGGAAGAAGAGAGAGACGGAGATGGCAGGGCATGGCGACCTGCGGGGCTTCACCGGCGTCTACACTCGCCGGAGATGGCGACCAAAGGCGGGGGAGGTGGAGCAGAGGCAAGCCGGCGGCGTCGGGATCCTCTTGGCAGCCTTGGCGTGGTGCTTGCCTCCTGCTCGAAGTAGAGGATGCAGGGGAAGCAGAGACCGGCAGTGAGGGATGCGGGGTCACGAGGCGGCGGCGCTCGGGCAGACAGGAGGAGCGGGCGCGAGGGCTTCCCTCCCTCGAACGAGGCGGAGGCGACGGGAACCTCCAGGAGCTCCATGGGCGGCAGGATTCCTGCAAAACGGCGGTGTTGCGACACCATCAGAGGGAGCAAGAGAGAAGAAAAGGAGGAAGGAAAGAGAGGGGCAACGGGGCTGGTCATGCTGGTTGTCGAGGTCGCCGGAGCAGCTGGGTCGCTGGAGCGGCGCGGTAACGAGGCCATGGAGGTGCAGGCGACGGCGAGGAGGCGCTCGAGGTCGGAGGTGCACGGTCGCGGGGATGGATCAAGGAGCTCGGCCCCTGGACGAAGGGAGGTTGGAGAGGAAGGGCACGGGGGACCCTGGTGCTCCGGTGGCTTGCGTCGAGACGAAGCATAGGCAGGGGCTCCTGCTCGTGGCCGAAAAACACGGGAGGTGGTCGGAGGCCGTGGGTTTAAGGGAGGAGGATTGGAGATGGATGGTGGTTGGCTCGGCGCTGAAACCAAGGAAGAGAGTGGCGGCGGCGTGGGGATTTGGTGGAGATTGGACAGGCTAGGGCTAGGGTTTAGACTAGTTTATATAGAGGTGGGTTATGCTAGGGGCTATTTCGTCCCTCCGATCGTAATCGGACGGACGGAAAAATAAGCTAGGGAGAGTCCAACAAATAACCAAAGATACTCTCGGGATGTTTGGGGATGATCCGGATCAAACGGTCTCAATAGAGCGGGTCGGGTTCGGCACAACTTTCGGACGCACGCGAGGGGGTCAGTGCACTGTGCAGAAAGGGCCAAATAGTCGGACAACAAAAGAACGGTTGGCTTGAGAAACGTCAACGGAGGCGAGGGAGAAGCGGCAACTAAGAACGGATGCACGTTTTATGAAAACATGCAGATGCAATGCGCATGATGCTATGAGATGAAATGCATGACAAGAACAAACTGCAAAACAAAAGACAAAAACCCAACCACGGAGAAAATAACATATCGCATCTCCGGAAAAGGCAAGAGTTGGAGTTACGAATATGGAAAGTTGTATCCAGGGCGTTACATCTTTAGAACAGACTTTTGAATTGCTCCGGATGGGTGAAAAGAATTCTCACAATCGAAAACAATTACGAGAGGATGGCATAAGTTAGAACTATGAATCTTCAAGAGTACGGACCAAGATTTCTCTCGAAGTTATGACCGGCCAAGCTACACTCTAAAATAAACATGGTGCTCAACACATGTTTTGTTTTGAGGCATTCAAGTATTCTTCATCTTGCATTTCGAAGTGCAATTTGTTCTACCTTATCATTTGAGGTGGTGTTATGTCATTCTTGACAATTTGAGTTCGTGTTTCGCGATTCACATGTTGTCAAGAATGAGGTATTTTAAATCCATCAATCTCTTCTTTGGAGTTATCTTGGTATAGATTTCACCTAAAGCCTTCCCTAAGGAATGTTTCTATTTGTGGTGCTTATCAATGATCCGAGTTTTCTCCTATCCTCTCGGCGAAAGAAGTTTTCATCTCTTCTTTCATCTCAAGCAAGCAATTGTTTTTTGTTAGTGGCAGAATTACACCTCTTAGTCTTGGGATGTTTTCCATAAGCCCACTACAAGCTTATTCGTTTCGTTGTTGGTTTTCCAACAACTCCGTTCTAGCATTTCTTGTAAGCGTGCTCTTTCAAGATCTTGTTTCCCTCCGTTCATTCCATTCCATTCTTTCATTTCTTCCGGAGGCATTGTGATGTTGCTCTTGTTGACCCATCATCTCGAATTGTGAGGTTCGTGTTCTCATTCAAGTTCTTTCATCTTGTCAAGTTTTGCCTCTCTTTCCAACCTGAGTGCTGTCTAAAATCCTTCTCACCCATTATGCCATTCTTTCAATAGTTCCGGAGGCAGTGTGTTGTTGATTTCATCAAGTATCTTCCCATCTTCTCAAGTTCATGTTCTTTTCCTTCCATGTTCAACTGGAGTGCTGCCCGAATTCTTCCTCTCTCATCTTGTTTTAACCGGAGTGGTTTTGAATTCTATCTTGTCCATTAAACTCTTGATTCGTGTCTTTGCAACCGTCAAGTTCTCGTAATGTTCCTTGTTCCTCTTTTCTAACGGATTGTTTGCAATCTCGTTCATCTTTGTTGTTTTCTTTCTTTCATTTTGCTCAACCTCTCAAGGTTCATGGTTTCACTCGTTTGTCGAAGAAGCAACTTAGTTTACCTCTTATCTTCCTCTTCCTTTTCCCTCCGGTGCCATCCTAGATCTCGGGACGAGATCCTCTCATAGTGGTGGAGTGTTGTAACGCCCCGGATACAACTTTCCATATTTGTAACTCCAACTCTTGCCTTTCCCGGAGATGCGATATGTTATTTTCTCCGTGATTGGGTTTTTGTCTTTTGTTTTGCAGTTTGTTCTTGTCATGCATTTCATCTCATAGCATCATGCACATTGCATCTGCATGTTTTCATAAAACGTGCATCCGTTCTTAGTTTCCGCTTCTCCCTCGCCTCCGTTGACGTTTCTCAAGCCAACCGTTCTTTTGTTGTCCGACCGTTTGGCCCTTTCTGCACAGTGCACTGACCCCCTCGCGTGCGTCCGAAAGTTGTCCCGAACCCGACCCGCTCTATTGAGACCGTTGGATCCGGATCATCCCCAAACATCCCGAAAGTATCTTCGGTTACTTGTTGGACTCTCCCTAGCTTATTTTTCCGTCCGTCCAATTACGATCGGAGGGACGAAATAGCCCCTAGCATAACCCACCCGCTATATATACTAGTCTAAACCCTAGCCCTAGCCTGTCCAATCTCCACCAAATCCCCACGCCGCCGCCACTCTCTTCCTTGGTTTCAGCGCTGAGCCAACCACCATCCATCTCCGACCCTCCTCCCTTAAACCCGCGGCCTCCGACCACCTCCCGTGTTTTTCAGCCACGAGCAGGAGCCCCTGCCTCTGCTTCGTGTCGACCGCAAGCCACCGGAGCACTAGGGTCCCCCGTGCCCTTCCTCTCCGACCTCCCTTCATCCAGGAGCCGAGCTCCTCGATCCATCCTCGCGATCGTGCACCTCCGACCTCGAGCGCCTCCTCGCCGTCGCCTGCACCTCCATGGCCTCGTTACCGCGCCGCTCCAGCGACCCAGCCGCTCCGGCGACCTCGACAACCAGCATGACCAGCCCCGTCGCCCCTCTCCTTCCTTCCTCCTTTTCTTCTCTCTCACTCCCTCTGATGGTGTCGCGATGTCGCCGTTTTGCAGGAATCCTGTCGCCCATGGAGCTCCTGGAGGTTCCCGTCACCCCCGCCTCGTTCCAGGGAGGGAAGCCCTCGCGCCCGCTCCTCCCGTCTGCCCGAGCGCCGCCGCCTCGCGACCCCGCATCCCTCGCTGCCGGTCTCTGCTTCCCCTGCATCCTCTACTTCGAGCAGGAGGCAAGCACCACGCCAAGGCCGCCAAGAGGATCCCGACACCGCCGGCTTGCCTCTGCTCCACCTCCCTCGCCTTCGGTCGCCATCTTCGGTGAGTGTAGACGCCGGTGAAGCCCCGCAGGTCGCCATGCCCTGCCATCTCCGTCTCTCTCTTCTTCCTTGCCTTGTTTTCCCCTCTGAAGGTTCTGTCCTTTTCTTCAGACAACAGCACCATAGTCGCCCGTCAAGTTCGCATCCCGGCCCCGATCTAGACCGGATCTCCTCTGCTCCGCCGACTGGCTGCCGAATCCGCCCCGTTCCGGCCAGTTCCCGCCGACCCCGGCGCCAGGACCTTCGGTGATGCCGCTTTCTGCGTCGCCTTGAACCTGCAACTACCTCTGTTCTTCAGTAACGAGAAGGAGCAGCTCGCTCGCCTCGCGTTGACCAGTCGCCTAGGCCGCCAGCTCGCCCGCTGCGGCCTGCCTCCTCCACCGCCCTGGGCTAGGCCCAGCTGGGTGAGCCTCCAGCGCCCATGCTCCCATCAGGCCAGTCAGATTCGGCCCATATATGTTTTTTTTGGTTCTACGAATTTCCTAATTATCCAGAGATTGCCAGTTTTTCAGAAAACCCCTTAATGTTCATGCTTCAGTAATTAATTAACCATGCATCGGATTAAAACATATTATATATGTAAAATGCTTATTTTTTCATCTAGTTTCATAATATGCTACTCTCATCCATGTTTAAAATGTTTAAATTGTTGTTTGCATTAATTTGCTTAAATGCCATGTTAAAATGATTTATTTCATAACTAAATAACCGTAGCTCCGAATTTAATAAACTTTATATGTAAATGGGGCGGAAAAATACCTAGTTTAACATGGTGGCATTACTTTGCATGTTTAACAACTTTAAAATTGTGTTTAGGGCAGAACAGTACCAAATCTAAAATATGCACATGAGGATTTTCCGGAATTGTTGTTTGTTGTTCCGGCCTCATTTAAACTTGCCTAAATAGTTAGTTTACTTTTGCTTCACCTCTTGCCATGTTTAACAACATTTAATATTGTTGGGTAGCTTAAACGAGATTAAACTGAAGATGCCAATGTGGTGTTTTGTCAATATGCAACTCGTTGCATATTGAGCTCCACTTAACTTGTAGTGCTGTTTGTTGCACTTTGCCATGCCATGCCTCATTAAACCGAACATGCATCATACTTGTTTGTGCATCATGCCATGTTTATGCTTGTGCATTTACCATGTTGTTGGTTTCTTTCCGGTGTTGCTCGTTAGTTCCTGTTTCGTTGCGATTGTGAGGATTCATTCGACTACTCCCGTTCGTCTTCTTCATGGACTCGTTCTTCTTCCTTGCGGGATTTTAGGCAAGATGACCGCTACCCTGGATCTCACTACTATCATTGCTATGCTAGTTGCTTCGTTCTATCGCTATGCTGCGCTACCTATCACCTGTTTATCAAGCCTCCCATATTGCCATGAACCTCTAACCTTTGACACCCTTCCTATGCAAACCATTGCTTGGCTATGTTACCGCTTTGCTCAGCCCCTCTTATAGCGTTGTTATTTGAAGGTGAAGTTGAAGATTGCTCCATGGTGGACATGATTATGTTGGGATATCACAATATCTCTTATTTAATTAATGCATCTATATACTTGGTAAAGGGTGGAAGACTCGGCCTTATGCCTGGTGTTTTGTTCCACTCTTGCCACCCTAGTTTCCATCATACCGGTGTTATGTTCCCGGATTTTGCGTTCCTTACGTGGTTGGGTGATTTATGGGACCCCCTTGACAGTTCGCTTTGAATAAAACTCCTCCAGCAAGGCCCAACCTTGGTTTTACCATTTGCCTCACCTAGCCTTTTTTCCCTTGGGTTTCCGGAGCCCGAGGGTCATCTTTATTTTAGCCCCCCCCGGGCCAGTGCTCCTTCGAGTGTTGGTCCGAACTGAGCTGCCTGCGGGGCCACCTCAGGGAAACTCGAAGTCTGGTTTTACTCGTAGCTAGTCTCATCCGGTGTTGCCCTGAGAACGAGATATGTGCAGCTCCTATCGGGATTTGTCGGCACATCGGGCGGCTTTGCTGGTCTTGTTTTACCATTGTCGAAATGTCTTGTAAACCGGGATTCCAAGTTTGATCGGGTCTTCCTGGGAGAAGGTATATCCTTCGTTGATCGCAAGAGCTTATCATGGGCTAAGTTGGGACACCCCTGCAGGGTTTAAACTTTCGAAAGCCGTGCCCGCGGTTATGGGCAGATGGGAATTTGTTAATGTCCGGTTGTAGATAACTTGACACCTGATTCGAATTAAAACGCATCAACCGCGTGTGTAGCCGTGATAGTCTCTTTTCGGCAGAGTCCGGGAAGTGAACACGGTTTTGGGTTATGTTTGACGTAAGTAGGAGTTCAGGATCACTTCTTGATCATTGCTAGCTTCACGACCGTTCCGCTTGCTCTCTTCTCGCTCTTATTTGCGTATGTTAGCCACCATATATGCTTAGTCGCTGCTGCAACCTCACCACCTTACCCCTTCCTTTCCCATTAAGCTTTGCTAGTCTTGATACCCATGGTAATGGGATTGCTAAGTCCTCGTGGCTCACAGATTACTACAACAACAGTTGTAGGTACAGGTTTTGCGATGATCATGACGCGAGAGCGATGTTTGCTTGTCTTGGAGTTCTTCTTCTGCTTATTCTTCGATCAGGGGATAGGTTCCAGGTCGGCAGCCTGGGCTAGCAGGGTGGATGTCGTTTGAGCTTCTGTTTGTGTTTCATCTGTAGTTCGGATGTTGCTCTTATGTATTGTGATGTTGTATTCATGTGGCATTGTATGCCTCTTGTATGTATCCCCATCTATTATGTAATGTTGATGTAATTATATCCACCTTGCAAAAGCGTTTCAAGATGCGGTTCTATCCTTGGTGGGACCTTCGAGTCTCTTTAGGATAGTATCGCATATTGGGCGTGACACATGATCACCGACAAGTTTCGTGAGTGACAAATGCATTCTTGGTGGCAAGGTTTCGAATGTGATTTACATCCACCAAGAGGCTTTGCATCTGACGCTTGAGCCAAAAATGTTGCTTATCTTGTTTCTGATGCAGGGCCACAAGAAGTTCTCGGTCATTTAGGACACGAGAGCGCTTCCTAGGCCTTTGAGCAATTGTGCTCTCAGTAGCTTCAGTTGGCGCACGATGAGGTAGACGAGTGTTTCCGGCCATTGGATAAACACGAGTTACTGCTTGGACTCCTTCCATAGGCTGAGTGAAGCTTTGGTGTTGAGCATTTTGAAGACTAAGAGGCTTCTTGGCAGGTTCAGGGTATATGGTTTCAACTGACATATCAACCTCTGGTAGAAAGATCACATGATTGCAAGCAGAGGGTTGATAGTTGACAGCAGAGTGTAGCTTGATGAGGCGCATGACCCATGGAGCATAGAACTTCAGGCCAAACAGGTCAGATCCAGACGCAGCCAGTTGCCGAAGGAAGAAATCTTGTGCATTGAAGCTGATGCCATTGAGGATGTAAAAGACCAATGTCTTCATGGCTCCTTCAAGTTTTGTAGCTGATGAATGTCCTTTGATTGGCCACAGAGTCCGCCTTATGATGTGCTATATGGTGCACGGCAGATACTCAAGGTCATCAACAAAGAACTCCTTTGGATATTCAGCATCATGTGGCAAAGGCTTCATCATGCTCAACATCTGGCTCATGTTCGGTTCTGGCTTATGGAAGATGCTCTCCAGTGCATTGCGGTGGTTTTGACAACCAGGTTCATATAGCTCTCCGGGAGTGGATAGGCCAGTAAGCTCAATGACGTCAAGAGATTTGGCTTCATGATGAACATTTCCTGTCATCCACTCGAGAACCCATGTCTTTGTATCTCTGTTATATCCGCGAATGTGGAGGGTAGCATAGAATTGAAGCAAAAGTTGTTCATTCCAATGTTCTTTATGTGTCACAAAGCTGAGCAGACCAGCATCACGAAAGCAGTCAAGTGCTTCTTCTAAGCATGGCAGTCCAGCAATGGCTTCAGTGTCGAGGCGCATATGAGGGAAAATGCACCCTTGATCATATAGAACACATGAGTAATAGCTTCGTTGCTGATGGCTCCAGAAACGATCTGATGATATTCTTGGCCTTGTGTAGGGGTTATTTGAGCTATCAAAGAAAGTGTTGTGGCTTTTGAAGCCATTTGCATTGAAGGACCCGACAGAAGTGGCAGTACCTGGAAACCTTGGCAGTCTTGGCTTTGGCTTCTGGACCTGAGGCCTATGCTCAATGTGATAGTCAAACTGAGGACCAGAGACATTAGGCGGAGGGACCAGAATGGGCCATCTTACTGTGATTAGCTCGCCATGATTGTATGCTTGCTCAATTGTATAGGGCCTTGGTGGAGGAACAGGAGCAGTGGCAGCAACAGTGGCTTCAAGCTGCACAACAGAAGCTTCAGGAGCATATTCAGCATTGACTTCTGGCATGGTGCTTGGGGCAGGCTCCACATTAGCTTCAGCCATGACTACGTCATTGGCTTCATTGGTGTTGGTGGTGGCAGCCTCAAGGTTTTCAACCTCCACTTGATGAGCTGGAGGGCAGGCACAGACACGTTCACATCATGAACAGCTTCTTCAGGAATGAGGGGAGTAGGGATACGATCTTCTTGATGTTCGTCATCGGCTGATGCAGCCGGATTGTCTTCAGCAGGTGGGACGTTAGACACAGAGACATTCACAGTTGGAGTGGCTTCTGAAAACACCTGACGTGCAACAGATTGTTGGTGCACTTCTCCTTCTGGAACGCTCGGAAGAGGGACTTGAGGCCTTGGTCCTTTGCAAAGCCTTTGTAGGACAGGCGACGCCTTGGGAGATGGAGTAGGTAGGCCCTCATCCTCTTCAACTTGCACATATGGTGTGACTTGTTGTTGCTGGGGAGTACTGGGGGAGTCTTGTTGTTGCGGGCGATCAGCCCATGATGCATCCTGAGCAATTTGCATTAGAGGACGACCAATGCTGATGATTTCGCTGTTCGTACGAACATGCGATGATACCACATTGTATTCAATCTGAGGAAGAACTTCATCATCTTCAACATTGTCATGGTGACCAATGTCTTCAGCAGTGATGGGATCAACTGCTGGAATCTCTTCAGCTTCAGGAGCCTCTGTGGAAGCAGGCTCATGAACAGTCATTCGTAGTTCTTGGGTTGCAGATGCAGGACGAACCACTGAGATGGGTTCAACAACAAGGTGCTCTGTGGGAGCAGCCCGATTCTTCTTGGTCTTGCGCTTCTTCTTGGAGGGAGCAACATCAGAGGCTTATGAGGTTTTCCTTTTTCTGGCTTCAGCCTCTGCAGCCCTCGTCTTTTTCTGTTCTGAAGCGGTTGACATGACCTTTGGCTTCGAGCCAGTCATGCTGCTTGGGAAGACTATGCGAGGTTCATCTTGCCTTGAAGGTGCAGGTTGGACAGTTGATAGCTTCTTCTTCTATGTAGCCATCCTGGGGTCGATGCCAGGACGACCAAGAGCCTTGCGCTTCTCAGCCTCATTGTAGGCAAGCACACACTTGTCAGCCAGATTTTTTATGCGCTCACAAGAGCCTCTACCTTCTTCACGCTTCTTGTGAAATGCCTCTTTGAGCTCATGAAGCATGATCTTGAAGTTCTTGACATCTTGCACACTGAGGTTGTCCACATGCTTCTTGAACTGAGCTTTTTCAAAGTCAATCTTGTGCTTCAGTTCGACGATGCGCTGAGCAATAGCTAGCTCAGAAGCAATGGCGCCATTGAAGGCGACGCCGAGGCCAATTGGAAGTTGCAGATCATCAAAGGTGAGATTTGGTGTGTCAAACCATTCATCAATGAAGTTATGGATGACTGCCACATCAAAGAGAGGCAAATTATTGAAGATCTCCGCTTCTTCCTTGCTCTTGATTAGTTGCTCAAGAGCATCATCTGCAAGATCGTCATCGCTGGACAGATCAATGTGCTCTTCACGCAGAATAGCAGCAGGAGTCAATGTCTGATCAGTACTCTTGATGATTTTTTTTCTTCTCCGTCTTCTTGGAGATGCGTGAAAGATCTTCAGTTTGCACACTGTCTTCAGGAGGTGCAGTGGCCAGTGGCTTCGTACGTGAAGCTTTTGGAGGAACAACTGATGTTGAAGCCTTAGGCTTCTTTAGCTTTTGCGGCTTTGGAGGAGGAGCTGGGGCTTCATCAATGTCAGCATCATTATCAGAATGATCTACTTTGGCACCTTGTACCAAGACGTATGAGATGAGGCCATCAAGGTTTGAAAAGGGGCTGATTCTATTTTCTTCCGCTTCATGTGTGCCATCATCACGGGGAGCAGAGGGACCAGGATTGAAGTATAATCCCCATGACTTCTTGTTTTCCTTTGCCGAAGCCTTTGCATACTGGAAGTTGCGCTTGAAGATATTATCATCACGACACCAGAGCAATGATGATGGGTCGGCATCTTCAGGCTGTGGTCCATGGACCATACAAGGATAGAATTCTTGTGCAATGGCTTCAGCTTTGTTCTTGGGGGGAAGGCCTCGATAGAGAATATCACCCCAAGGACTTTTGATAGCATTCTTTTCAGCGTACTCCTGGGTCACGAACTGGTACTTGAACCATTGTTCAGCCCAATAGCATCGAATCCATTGGATTCAGGTCTTGCGCTGATTGTAATCCTCTTCAGGATCTGTCTTGTAAAGTTCTGCAAGGTCATCAGGCAAATCTTTTGATGTTCCCCCTCGACGCTGTCTGCCACCCTTCCTTACTGATTTCTCTGCAGCCATGAACTTCAAACTGAATGGTTTCAATATGTTCAAAGGCTTCAAAGGGTTTCACTTGCTGTTCAGACAGGAACTGGCTTCGGGAGAGTTAATGTGTTATTGTAAGAATTCTGCAAACGAATGCAGACTATGAGAACCTAGGGATTCTCCCACGGACATGTACCTGTGACAGCATTAGATATGCGAGGGAAGGGGAAGAGGTCATATGCATTCTCAGAAGATTTTGAAGATAAATCAGTTTGAAGACATTGACCTCATGTTGCGAAGACATTCACTTATATGTTGAGAGTTGGTTCCAGATTTGTACAAATCCGTGAATAAGTACAAGTGAGGAATCTAACTAGATATGAAGCTTAAGTGAATATACTAGGCAGTATGAGATGGAGACAGAATAGATCTAACTTTGTAGAGACGGAAACCAATTTTGGTAAATTGGATGAATCATTGAGGATCAAAAAGGCTGGTAAAAATAGAGTTATATTTACCACACGATGAACTGCTAGAAGGGATGAATAGGAGACCGAGCAGTTCAATCCACCGTGCCCTAACTTGACGACGGAGGACACCTATGGCGGCGGCGGAGAGGACGATGCCCGCGGCCGGTGTGAGGACGGCGTCGGAGAAGTCACGGCAGCTAAGCGCTTCGTCGCCGGCGTCGTCGAGAGCTAGTGGTGGCGCTAGGGTTTTGACGAGGTGGAGAGGTGGAAGAAGGTTTTCTTGACCGCAGGGGGCACGTATTTATAAGAAGGTGTGCGGCACAACGCAATTACGTAGGTGCCCCTGCCTGTTCACATCTGAGGGACACGTGGCAAGCATGCAACATACTTAGAGTTGTCCCACGTTCCCACGCCCGCCAAGTTTGTCGGATGGTCGTTCCGGCTTCTCCGGATTTCAATCAATAAGGACAGACTCAATGTTTTTCTCTGTGTCTTCTGCTGACAAGGATGCAGAGAAGACATTCGACAGTTTCAATAGAATGCATATGATTTGGACAGATAGAGTTTGAGATAGTAAGCATAGAGAGATTAGGGTCCGATCACATTCACTTAGTTCAAAAGATTCAACAATGAAGACATAGCTATAAGTGAATGATGTAGAGGACAGAATAGTATATATATATATATATATATATATATATATATATATATATATATATATATATATGAGAAAGCAATCAAATCAACCTAGTGAAGTAAATCATGAAGATTAGTTGAATTTTTGAAGTTAAATCAAATGCGAAGATATTCAACAATAACGCCATGAGTGAAACACTTCAAACCAAGTAATTTGGTGGTGGCGTTACCCACCGTATAGGAAGTATTAGACCCAGACACAGCGCACAATTATCGTGGTGCTCCGAAGTCAAATTCCACGTTAATGTATTCACACTCAGAATGTAAGTCTCCGTTGATTGAAGATATACTTTACTTCGTGTGTTGTACATCTAAGTCATCAACATGCATAAGTGTTAGGATGTGTGCTTGATCATAGGACATTTGAGGATTCCAAGATATTTAGCTCACACCGTAACTTGCAAAACCTTTTCTCATCCAAGGGCTTTGTGAAGATATCTGCCAGTTGCTCTTCAGTGTTGACGTGAATGATGTCAATATCCTTCTTCATGACATGATCCCTGAGAAAGTGATGATGAATTTCAATGTGCTTTGTCTTCGAGTGCTGAACTTGATTGTTGGCAATCTTGATGGCGCTTTCGTTGTCGTAGAAGAGAGGTACTTGTTTCAGATTGATGCCATAGTCCTTGAGAGTCTGCTTCATCCATAGAAGCTGAGCACAACAAGATCCAGCAGCAATTGATTCAGATTCAGCAGTTGAGAGTGATACACAGTTTTGCTTCTTTGAAGACCAACAGACAAGTGATCGTCCCAGAAAGTGACATGTGCCTGATGTGGACTTGCGATCCACCTTGTCACCAGCATAATGAGCATCCGAGAATCCAACCGGATCAAACCTTGAGCCCTTTGGATACCATAATCCGAGTGTTGGGGTGTAAGCCAAATATCTAAGAATTCGCTTCACAGCTAAGTGATGCGATTCCTTTGGTGCCGCTTGGAATCGAGCACACATGCAAACACTAAGCATAATATCTGGCCTAGATGCACATAGGTAAAGTAAAGAACCAATCATGGAGCGGTATACCTTTTGATGGAACTCTTTACCATTGTCGTCGGGACCAACATGATGTTTGGCTGGCATTGGCGTCGTGTAACCTTTGCAATCTTGCATGCCGAACTTCTTCAGATAGTCTTTGAGATATTTTTCTTGAGATATGAAGATGCCATTTCTTTGCTGACGAATTTGAAGACCAAGGAAGAACTTCAGCTCACCCATCATGGACATCTGATATTGCTCTTGCATCATGTATCCAAACTCATCACTATACTTCTGGTTGGTGCAGCCGAAGATTATGTCATCCACATATATTTGGCATACAAACAGTTCACCATCATATGTCTTCGTGAAGAGTGTGGGATCGAGGGATCCAGGTTTGAAGCCTTTGCTCTTCAGGAAGTCTTTGATTGTATCATACCAAGCGCGAGGAGCTTGTTTGAGGCCATACAGTGCTTTGTTTAGTTTGTACACCATATCAGGATGTTTTGGATCTTCAAAGCCAGGTGGTTGAGCAACATACACTTCTTCTTCAATCTTGCCATTGAGGAAAGCACTCTTCACATCCATTTGATATAGCAAGATGTTGTGGTGATTAGCATAGGCCAGCAGTATGCAAATAGCTTCAAGCCTTGCTACAGGAGCGAATGTTTCATCGAAGTCAATTCCTTCAACTTGAGTATATCCTTGAGCCACAAGACGTGCTTTGTTTTTGACGACTTGACCATGCTCATCTTGCTTGTTCCGATATATCCATTTAGTGCCAATAATGTTATGCTTGCGAGGGTTAGGGCACTTGACAAGTTCCCAAACATTATTCAACTTGAACTGTTGAAGTACTTCTTGCATAGCTTGAATCCATTCAGGTTCCATAAAGGCTTCAGCAACTTTCTTGGGTTCTGATATTGACACAAATGAAAAATGCCCATAGAAATTTGCTAACTGAGTTGCCCTTGAGCGAGTAAGTGGACCAGGTGCATTGATGCTATCAATTATCTTCTCAATTTGTACTTCATTTGCTACACGAGGATGAACTGGACGAAGACCTTGCTCATTCTGATCATTGTCATCATTGGGAGGATTGTCTTCGGTCTGAGCATTGTCTTCAGGTTGGTTTGGTGCAGAAATGATAAGTTCCTCTTCAGGCTGTGCTTCAGAAGGCATGATTTCACCAGTTCCCATCAGCTTGATAGATTCGCTCGGAGGAACTTCATCTAGTGTACTTGGCAGAAGCTCTCATTGTGAACCATTGGTTTCATCAAATCACACGTCCACAGTTTCAACGATCTTGTAGTGAAAGAGGTTGAAGACCCTGTAAGAGTGCGAGTCCTTTCCATAACCGAGCATGAAGCCTTCGTGAGCTTTAGGTTCAAATTTTGACTTGTGATGCAGATCCTTGATCCAACACCTAGCACCAAATACTTTGAAGTAACTGACATTTGTCTTCTTGCCAGTAGGAGCTCATAGGATGTTTTTTTCAGAAGCTTATGGATGTAGACACGGTTGATAATGTGACAAGCTGTGTCAATAGCTTCAGGGCAGAACTTTCTGGGTGTCTTGTACTCATCGAGCATTGTTCGAGCCATTTCAATAAGGGTTCTGTTCTTGCGCTCAACAATGCCATTTTGCTAAGGTGTGTATGGAGCAGAAAACTCATGAGTGATTCCCATTGTATCCAGATAAAGATCAAGCCCGGTGTTCTTGAATTCAGTGCCGTTATCACTTCTGATATGCTTGATCTTGACTCCATAATTGTTCATGGCTCGATTGGCGAATCGTCTGAAGACATCTTGTACTTCAGTCTTGTAGAGAATTATGTGCACCCATGTATATCTTGAGTAGTCATCAACAATGACGAAGCCATAGAGACAAGACGTTGTTGTGAGGGTAGAGTAGTGAGTGGGGCCAAATAAGTCCATGTGTAACAACTCGAAGGGTTGAGATGTCGTCATGATTGTCTTCGAGGGGTGCTTGGCCCTAGTCATCTTTCTAGCTTCACAGGCACCACACAAATGATCTTTCTTGAACTTGACACCTTCGATGCCCGTGACATGCTTCTTCTTGATGAGTGTGTGTAAGTTCCTCATGCCAGCATGCCCCAGCCTCCGATGCCAGAGCTAGCATTTTGAAGCTTTTGCAAGAAGACATAGGGCAAGCTGTGGACCTGCTGAGAAATCTACCATGTATAGATCATCTTTCCTATACCCTTCAAAGACTAGAGACTTGTCAGATTCCATTAGTACAAGGCAACGATATTTTCCGAATATCACAATCATGTTTAAGTCACAAAGCATTGAGACAAACATTAAGTTGAACCCTAGGGATTCAACAAGCATCACTTTATCCATGTGTTGATCCTTTGAGATTGCAACTCTACCTAGACCCAATACCTTGCTTTTACCAGTGTCAGCAAATGTGATTTGACTCTTGTCGGATGGACGTAAGGTTGAGTCCATGAGAAGACTTCGATCACCAGTCATATGATTCGTGCATCCGCTGTCCATAATCCATTCTGAAGCACGAGGTGTCATACCCTACAATGCAGTTAGGAGGATAGGCTTCACATAGTGTGTTGTGAAGCATAAGCATTTGATGCACACATGGATTATCACAGCTTTAGCATAAGGTTAGAACTCATAGTATGACTGGTAAGCGATTCACATGTGAAATATATGGTAAGATCATTTTATCATGCGTCCCTTATAGTGTTTTAGGTCCCTAGCAATAGTATCGGATGCCTTTGATTGCTGGCTGGAGACCATGTTCTGCAAAAGAGAGTTAGTTCTTCTTCACCACCCACATCTTTAGGGGTGGCTTAGAAGCAATGAGTCTAAGTGCAGCATCTGAGAATTTCGGCTTTGGAGCCCTAGCAAATAGCCTTGCAGGAGATGAATGATACTCATATGAATAAGCAGAAAAGTTCTTAGTCCTATGAACATAGTGGTTTGAAGACACACGCTCATATTCATAAGTTTGAGTACGATTTCCCTGCAAAACATTGGCGTTAGGGTGACTCAGGTGAGTCCTGTTTCTGTATGAAGCCGTTGGACCATGTGACGCCTTTGGTCTGGGGTTTGTCTTCTTCCCTGGTGGTGTCATGACAACATTCACAGGAAGATTTTCAAGACAACTTTTGGGAACCCAGATCTTCTTCATTGGCGGTCCATTCCTGCAGTTAGTACCAATATACCTGGCAAACACTTCACCATTCTGATTTTTGAACAGTTTATAGTTTGCATCAAAGGATTCATCAATGATAATAGGATTAGCACAGGTAAAGCCAGATAAGGTGGATGGATCCACTGAAGGTTCCTGTGTAGCAACCCATGTGGTTTTGGGATACTGCTCAGGCTTCCAGTAGGAGCCATCAACATTCATTTTCCTCTCGAACCCAAACCCTCTTTCCTAGGGTTTTGGTTCAGAATCTGCTTTTTGAGGACATCGCAAAGTGTCTAATGTCCTTTCAGACTTTTATACATCCCTGTTTCAAGCAATGTCTTCAACCTAGCATTTTCATCAGCAATAGTAGTGGTATCCTCAGGAGAGGGGTTAGTTACCACATCAGTAGTTGAAGACAGAGCAACAGTAGCAGCAGTGGAACATTCAACAACAGAGGTAGTGTTAGCACACTCAATGCATTTTAGACATGGTGGTTCAAATCCTTCCTGAGCGGTACTGATCTGTTGAGCGCGAAGTGACACATTCTCCTTTTGAAGATCTTCATGAGCCGCTTTCAATTTCTGAAGATCTTTCTTCCTTTGAAGATAATCATAGGAGAGCTTTTCATAAGAGGTTGAGAGCGTTTCATGAAGACTTTCAAGTTCTTGATACTTAGCATGAAGATTTTTTATGTCTTCAACTAAGGACTGTGAACGTGTCATTTCCGCGTCCAGCAGGTCATCGCTTTTGTCTAACAGTTTTTGAGTGTGTTCCATAGCTCTTTGTTGTTCAGTTGCAATTTTAGCAAGGGTTTTGTAGCTGGGTTTGGATTCACAATCAAAGTCATCTTCACTTGATGTTTGGAAGTAAGCGTCTCGTGATTTTACCTTGGCACCGCGTGCCATGAAGCAGTAGGTGGGAGCAGGATCATCCTTGTCATCATCAGTGTTGGTGTGGGAGTCATTGTCTTTAGTGTTGAAGATGGACTTGGCAACGTAGGCTATGGCTAGAGCCAGACTTGCAACGCCAGAATCAGACTCCGCTTCAGATTCCACCTCCGTCTCCTCAGAAGTAGACTCCTCCTCTGAATCCATTTCCTTGCCAACAAAAGCACGAGCCTTGCCAGATGAGCTCTTCTTATGAGATGAAGACCTTGATGAGGACTTGGAAGAAGACTTTGAAGATTTCTTCTTCTTCTTGTCATCAAAGTCATATTATTTGCTCTTCTTCTTCTTCTTCTTCTTCTTCTCATTTTCCCACTGAGGACACTCAGAGATGTAGTGCCCAGGCTTCTTACACTTGTGACATGTTCTCTTCTTGTTGTCTTGAGTGGAAGCTTCATCATTTCTTGAACTGGATCGTGAAGACTTTCTGAAGCCCTTCTTCTTGGTGTATTTCTAGAACTTCTTCACAAGCATAGCAAGTTCCCTTCCAATGTGTTCAGGATCATCAGAACCGCAGTCAGATTCTTCTTCTTCAGATGAGGAAACAACTTTTGCCTTCAAAGCACGAGTTCGGCCGTAGTTGGGGCCATAGATATCTTTTTTCTCAGAAAGCTGGAACTCATGTGTGTTGAGCCTCTCAAGTATATCAGACGGATCGAGAGTCTTGAAGTCAGGACGTTCTTGTATCATGAGGGCAAGGGTGTCAAAGGAGCTATCAAGAGATCTCAGCAGCGTCTTGACGATTTCATGCTTGGTGATCTCAGTGGCGCCGAGAGCCTGAAGCTCATTTGTGATGTCGGTGAGGCGATCAAACGTGAGCTGGACATTTTCATTGTCGTTTCTCTTGAAGCGGTTGAAGAGGTTGAGAAGAACACTGATCCTTTGATCTCTCTGTGTTGAGACACCTTCATTGACCTTGGACAGCCAGTCCCAGACTAGCTTTGACGTTTCCAGAGCACTCACACGACCATACTGTCCTTTGGTCAGATGACCACAGATGATGTTCTTTGCAGTTGAGTCCAGTTGAATGAACTTCTTGACATCAGCAGGGGTGACACCTTCACCAGTTTTTGGAACGTCGTTCTTGATGACATACCAGAGGTCGACATCAATGGCTTCAAGATGCATGCGCATCTTATTCTTCCAGTAGGGATATTCAGTTCCATCGAACACGGGGCAAGCAGCGGAGACTTTGATTATCCCTGCAGTCGACATACCTAAACTCCAGGTGGTTAAACCGAATCACACAGATGAAGGGAGTACCTTGCTCTGATACCAATTGAAAGTGCTAGTTATCGACTAGGGGGGGGGGGGTGAATAGGCGATTTTTATCAAAGTCTTCAAAACATGGAAGTTTCGAAGACAAACAATAGAAATGACCTAATTGATATGCAGCGGAAGATAAACTACAACAAGCAAGCCATAGTCAAGTATGCAACAATGTGAACGTACAAAGACTAATAGCAGCTAGGAAGTAAGGATCAGGATGGAAGATAGTATGAAGCCAATCAACAATAGTAATCAAGCAATGAAGTCAAACAGATAAGACAAATAAGCAATGACTTCACGAATACAAACTCAAAGTAAAGGGAGGGAAAGGATAGAACCAGTCACTTGTTGAAGACACATGATTTGTTGGACCAGTTCCAGTTGTTGTGACAACTGTACGTCTGGTTAGGGAGGCTGAGATTCAACTCAGAAGACCGCGTCTTCACCTTATTCCCCTTGAGCTAAGGCCACAAAGTCCTCGCCCAATCACTCTGGTAAGTCTTCAAGGTAGACTTCCGAACCTTCACAGACTTCGTTCACCGGCAATCCACAATGACTCTTGGATGCTCAGAACACGACGCCTAACCGGCTGGAGGATACACAGTCCTCAAGTGTAATAAGTCTTCAAGTCACACAGACAGACAGGCTTCAGTGATGCCTACCACTCTTTTGCTCTAGGTGTTTGGGCTTTGTCCTCGCAAGGATTTCTCTCTCAAAGGCTTCGAGGTGGGTTGCTCTCAAAACGACAAAAGCCGTAAACTAACTCTGAGCAGCCACCAATTTATGGTGTACGGGGTGGGCTATTTATAGCTACAAGGCAACCCGACCTGATATGTCCGAAATGACCCTGGGTCACTCAGGAACTGACACGTGTTCCAACGGTCAGATTTCAAACACACACGGCAACTTTACTTGGGCTACAAGCAAAGCTGACTCATCCAGCTCTGGATAAGATTTGCTCTCATTGTCTTTGCTCGAAGACATAGGATTTGGGTTGAGCATCACTTCAGTCACTCTGACTTTGTTCTCTTGGACCCCACTTAACAATACAGTGGTTCCTATGACTCAACACAGAAGAAAAGGAAACAATGAAACAACTCAGTCTTCGCGCTCCATAGTCTTCACTCAATGTCTTCTCATGTCATAGTCTTCAATGTGAATATCTTCACACACCACCATTTTCTTCAATGTCTTCATACATTTTAGGGGTCATCTCCGGTAGGTAAACCGAATCAATGAGGGACACTTCCTGCGTTATCCTGTAATTCTCACAAACGCATTAGTCCCTCAACCAACTTTGTCGTCAATACTCCAAAACCAACTAGGGGTGGCACTAGATGCACTTACAGTATGGCAGCCCCCAAACCCCCACTATATATAGGGGAAAGGGAGGGGCTGCACCCCCACCTAGGTTTCCACCCCTAGGGGTGGCGGCCAGCCCTAGATCTCATCTAGGGGGGCGGCCAAGGGGGATATAGGGGGGGGGGGGCGCACCACTAGGTGGGCCTTAGGCCCATCTGAGCCTAGGGTTTCCCCCTTTTCCCTTCTCTCTTCGCCTTGGGCCCTGGTGGGGGGGGCGCACCAGCCCACCTGGGGCTGGTCCCCTCCCACACTTGGCCCACGCAGCCCTCTAGGGCCAGTGGCCCCACCTGGTGGACCCCCGGGACCCTCCCGGTGGTCCCGGTACGTTACCGATAGCACCCGAAACTTTTCCGGTGACCAAAATAGGACTTCTCATATATAAATCTTTACCTCCGGACCATTCCGGAACTCCTTGTGACATCTGGGATCTCATCCGGGACTCCGAACAACATTCGCTAACCACGTATATCTATTCCCTATAACCCTACCATCATCGAACCTTAAGTGTGTAGACCCTACGGGTTCGGGAACCATGCAGACATGACCAAGACAACTTTCCGGCCAATAACCAACAGCGGGATCTGGACACCCATGTTGGCTCCCACATGTTCCACGATGATCTCATCGGATGAACCACGATGTCAAGGATTCAATCAATCCCGTATACAATTCCCTTTGTCTACCGATCGTCGGTATCCCGATACCTTGTTCAATCTCGTTACCGACAAGTCACTTTAGTTGTTCCGTAACACATCATCCCGCGATCAACTCCTTGATCACATTGTGCACATTATGGTGATGTCCTACCGAGTGGGCCCAGAGATACCTCTTCGTCACACGGAGTGACAAATCCCAGTCTCGGTTCGTGCCAACTCAACAGACACTTTCGGAGATACCCCTAGTGCACCTTTATAGCCACCCAGTTATGTTGTGACGTTTGGTACACCCAAAGCATTCCTACGATATCCGGGAGTTGCACAATCTCATGGTTTAAGGAAAAGATACTTGACATTTAGAAAAGCTTTAGCATACAAACTACACGATCTTGTGCTAGGCTTAGGATTGGGTCTTGTCCATCACATCATTCTCCTAATGATGTGATCCTGTTATCAATGACATCCAATGTCCATGGTCAGGAAACCATGACCATCTGTTGATCAACGAGCTAGTCAACTAGAGGCTCACTAGGGACATGTTGTGGTCTATGTATTCACACATGTATTGCGGTTTCCGGTCAATACAATTATAGCATGAATAATAGAAAATTATGATGAACAAGGAAATACAATAATAACTGTTTTATTATTGCCTCTAGGGCATATTTCCAACAGTCTCCCACTTGCACTAGAGTCAATAATCTAGTTCACATCACTATGTGATTGTAATGAATCGACACCCATGGGGTTTGATCATATCGCACTTGTGAGAGAGGTTATTAGTCAACGGATCTGAACCTTTCAGATCCGTGTGTGCTTTGCAAATCTCTATGTCATCTCCTGATGCAGCTACCACGCTCTATTTGGAGCTATTCCAAATAACTGTTCTACTATATGAATCCGGTTTACTACTTAGAATAATGCGGATTAGTGTCAAAGTTTTCATCGGCGTAACCCTTTACGACGAACTCTTTTACCACCTCCATAATCGAGAAAATTCCTTAGTCCACTATTTACTAAGGATAAGTTTGACCGCTGTTCTGTGATCCATTCCTGGATCACTCTTGTACCCCGTGACTGACTCATGTCAAGGCACACTTCCGGTGCGGTACACAGCATAGCATACTATAGAGCCTACGTCTGAAGCATAGGGGACGACCTTCGTCCTTTCTCTCTCTTATGCCATGGTCATGCCTTGAGTCTTACTCAATACTTACACCATGTAACACAGCCAAGAACTCCTTCTTTGCTGACCTATTTTGAACTCCTTCAAAATCTTGTCACGGTATGTATTCATTTGAAAGTACTATTAAGCGTTTTGATCTATCCTTATAGATCTTGATGCTCAATGTTCAAGTAGCTTAATCCAGGTTTTCCAAAAAACACTTTTCAAATAACCCTATATGCTTTCCAGAAATTCTACATCATTTCCGATCAACAATATGTCAACAACATATACTCATCAGAAATGCTATAGTGCTCCCACTCACTTCTTTGGAAATACAAGTTTCTCATAAACTTTGTATAAACCAAAAATCTTTGATCATCTCATCAAAGCGTATATTCCAACTCCGAGATGCTTACTCCAGTCCATAGAAGGATTGCTAGAGCTTTGCACACTTGTTAGCATCTTTCAGGATTGACAAAAACTTTTGGTTGTATCACATACAACCTTTCCTCAAGGATATCGTCGAGCAAACAATGTTTTGACATCCTATCTGCAAGATTTCATAAATCATGCAGTAATTGCTAATATAATTCCAACAGATTCTTAGCATCGCTATGAGTGAGAAAGTCTCATCGTAGTCAACTCCTTGAACTTGTCAGAAAACATCTTAACGGCAAGTTGAGCTTTCTTAATGGTGACACTTACCATCATTGTCCGTCTTTCTTTTAAAATCCTTCTGTACCCAATAGCCTTACGACCATCAAGTAGTTCTTCCAAAGTCTATACTTTGTTTTCATACATGGATCCTCTCTCGGATTTTATGGCCTCGAGCCATTCGTCGGAATTCGGGCCCACCATCGCTTCTCCATAGCTCGTAGGTTCATTGTTGTCTAGCAACATGACCTCCAAGACAGGATTACCGTACCACTCTGGAGCAGTACGCGTCCTTGTCGACCTACGAGGTTCGGTAGTGACTTGATCCAAAGTTTCATGATCACTATCACCAGCTTCCACTTCAATTGGTGTAGGTGCCACAGGAACAACTTCCCGTGTCCTGCTACACACTGGTTGAAGTGATGGTTCAATAACCTCATCAAGTGTCCACCATCCTCCCACTCAATTCTTTCGAGAGAAACTTTTCCTCGAGAAAGGACCCGTTTCTAGAAACAATTACTTTTGCTTCCGGATCTGAATTAGGAGGTATACCCAACTGGTTTTTGGGTGTCCTATGAAGATGCATTTATCCGCTTGGGGTTCGAGCTTATCAGCATGAAACGTTTTCACATAAGCATCGCAGCCCCAAACTTTCAAGAAACGACATCTTAGGTTTCTCTAAACCATAGTTCGCACGGTGTCATCTCAACGGAATTACGTGGTGCCCTATTTAAAGTGAATGCGGTTGTCTCTAATGCCTAACCCATGAATGATAGTGGTAATTCGATAAGAGACATCATGGAATGCCCCATATCCAATAGGGTGCATCTATGATGTTCGGACTCACCATCACACTATGGTGTTCCAGGCGGTATTAGTTGTGAAACCATTTCCACAATGTCTTAATTTTGTACCAAACACGTAACTCAGATATTCATCTCTGTGATCATATCATAGACATTTTATCCTCTTGTCACGACGATCTTCAACTTTAGCCTGAAATTACTTGAACCTTTCAATAATTCAGAATTGTGTTTCATCAAGTAAATATCCATCATCTACTCAAATCATCTGTGAAGTAAGAACACAATGATATCCACTGCGTGCCTCAGCACTCATTGGACATCACACATCAAAATGTATTACTTCCAACAAGTTGCTCTCTTGTTCCATCTTACTGAAAAACGAGGCTTTTCAGTCATCTTTCCCATGTGGTATGATCTGCATGTCTCAAGTGATTTAGAATCAAGTGAGTCCAAATGATCCATCTGCATGGAGTTTCTTCATGCGCACATACCAACAGACATGGTTCGCATGTCTCAAACTTTTCAAAAACGAGTGAGTCCAAAGATCCATTAACATGGAACTTCTTCATGCGTTTTATACCAATATGACTCAAATGGCAGTGCCACAAGTATGTGGTACTATCATCACTATCTTATATCTTTTGGCATGAACATGTGTATCACTATGATCGAGATTCAATAAACAATTCATTTTAGGTGTAAGACCATTGAAGGTATTATTAAAATAAACAGAGTAACTATTATTCTCCTTAAATTAATGACCGTATTGCGATAGACATAATCAAATCATGTCTATGCTCAATGCAAACACCAAATAACAATTATTTAGGTTTATCACCAATGTCGATGGTAGAGGGAGTATGCGATGCTTGATCTCATCAAGCTTGGAAACACTTCCAACACATATCGTCATCTCACCTTTAGCTAGTCTCCCTTTATTCCGCAGCTTTTATTTCGAGTTACCAACACTTAGCAACCGAACCGGTATCTAATACCCTGGTGCTACTAGAAGTACAAGTAAAGTACACATTTATTATAATGTATATCCAATATACTTCTGTCAACCCTGCCAGCCTTCTCATCTACCAAGTATCTAGGGTAGTTATGCTCCAGTGACCGTTCCCCTTATTACAGAAGCACTTAGTCTCGGGTTTGGGTTCAACCTTGGGTTTCTTCACTAGAGCAGCAACTGATTTGCCGTTTCATGAAGTATCCCTTCTTGCCCTTGCCCTCTTTGAAACTAGTGGTTTCACTAACCATCAACAATTGATGCTCCTTCTTGATTTCTACTTTCGCGGTGTCAAACATCACGAATAGCTCAAGGATCATCATATCTATCCCTGATATGTTATAGTTCATCATGAAGCTCTAGCAGCTTGGTGGCAATGACTTTGGAGAAACATCACTATCTCATCTGGAAGATTAACTCCCACTCGATTCAAGTGATTGTAGTACCTAGACAATCTGAGCACATGCTCAACGATTGAGCTTTTCTCCCTTAGTTTGTAGGCTAAGAAACTCGTCAGAGGTCTTATACCTCTTGACGTGAGCACGAGCCTGAAATCCCAATTTCAGCCCTTGTAACATCTCATATGTTCCGCGACGTTTCAAAAGAACGCCTTCGGTGCCTCAATTCTAAACCATTTAACATTACAGAACTATCACGTAGTCATCAAAACGTGTATGTAAGATGTTCGCAACATCCACAGACGACGTTCGAGGTTCAGCACACCGAGCGGTGCATTAAGGACATAAGCCTTCTGCACAGCAATGAGGACAATCCTCAGTTTACGGACCAAGTCCGCATATTTGCTACTATCAACTTTCAACTAAAATTTCTCTAGGAACATATCTAAAATAGTAGAACTGAAACGCGAGCTACGACATAATTTGCAAAGACCTTTTGACTATGTTCAGGATAATTAAGTTCATCTAATCAAATTATTTGATGAACTCCCACTCAGATAGACATCCCTCTAGTCATCTAAGTGATACATGATCCGAGTCAACTAGGCCGTGTCTGATCATCACGTGAGATGGACTAGTTATCATCGGTGAACATCTTCATGTTGATCGTATCGACTATACGACTCATGTTCGACCTTTCGGTCTCTTGTGTTCCGAGGCCATGTCTGTACATGCTAGGTTCGTCAAGTCAACCTAAGTGTTTCGCGTGTGTAAATCTGGCTTACACCCGTTGTATGTGGACGTTAGAATCTATCACACCCGATCATCACGTGGTGCTTCAAAACAACGAACTTTCGCAACGGTGCACAGTTAGGGGGAACACTTTCTTGAAATTATTATGAGGGATCATCTTATTTACTACCGTCGTTCTAAGCAAATAAGATGCATAAACATGATAAACATCACATGCAATCAAAAAGTGACATGATATGGCCAATATCATTTTGCTCCTTCTGATCTCCATCTTCGGGGCTCGATGATCATCATCGTCACCGGCGTGACACCATGATCTCCATCATCGTGTCTCCATGAAGTTGTCTCGCCAACTATTACTTCTACTACTATGGCTAACGGTTTAGCAATGAAGTAAAGTAATTACATGGCGTTATTCAGTGACACGCAGGTCATACAATAAATAAAGAGAACTCCTATGGCTCCTGCCGGTTGTCATACTCATCGACATGCAAGTCGTGATTCCTATTACAAGAACATGATCAATCTCATACATCACATATCATTCATCACATTCTTTTTGGCCATATCACATCACATAGCATACCCTGCAAAAACAAGTTAGACGTCCTCTAATTGTTGTTTGCATGTTTTACGTGGCTGCTATGGGTTTCTAGCAAGAACGTTTCTTACCTACGCAAAAGCCACAACGTGATATGCCAATTGCTATTTACCCTTCATAAGGACCCTTTTCATCGAATCCGATCTGGCTAAAGTGGGAGAGGCTGGCACCCGCTAGCCACCTTATGAAACAAATGCATGTCAGTCGGTGGAACCTGTCTCACGTAAGTGTACGTGTAAGGTCAGTCCGGGCCGCTTCTGTAGGGGAACGTAGCAGAAATTCAAAATTTTCCTACGTGTCACCAAGATCTATCTATGGAGAAACCAACAACGAGGGGAAGGAGAGTGCATCTACATACCCTTGTAGATCGCTAAGCGGAAGCATTCAAGAGAACGGGGTTGAAGGAGTCGTACTCGTCGTGATCCAAATCACCGGAGATCCTAGTGCCGAACGGACGACACCTCCACGTTCAACACATGTACAGCCCGGTGACGTCTCCCATGCCTTGATCCAGCAAGGTGAGAGGGAGAGGTTGAGGAAGACTCCATCCAGTAGCAGCACAACAGCGTGGTGGTGATGGAGGAGCGTGGCAATCCTGCAGGGCTTCGCCAAGCACCGCGGGAGAGGAGGAGTAAGAGAGGTAGGGCTGCGCCAATAGAGGGAGAAACTCATGTGTTGGGCAGCCCCCAGGCCTCAAGTATTTATAGGGGGAGGGGAGGGGGCTGCGCCCCCTCTAGGGTTCCCTCCCCAAGGATTGCGGCAGCCCCCAGATGCCATCTGGGCGGCGGCCAGAGGGGGAGAGAGGGGAGGCGCGCCTGGGGTGGGCCTTAGGGCCCATCTGCCCTAGGGTTTGCCCCCTCCCACTCTCCCTTGCGCCTTGGGCCCCTTGTGGGGGGTGCACCAGCCCACCTGGGGCTGGTTCCCTCCCACACTTGGCCCATGCAGCCCTCCGAGGTTGGTGGCCCCACTTGGTGGACCCCCGGGACCCTCCCGGTGGTCCCGGTATGTTACTGATAAAACCCGAAACTTTTCCGGTGACCAAAACAGGACTTCCCATATATAAATATTTACCTCCGGAACATTCCGGAACTCCCCGTGACGTCCGGGATCTCATCCGGGACTCCGAACAACATTCGGTAACCACATACAAACTTCCTTTATAACCCTAGCGTCATCGAACCTTAAGTGTGTAGACCCTACGGGTTCGGGAATCATGCAGACATGACCGAGACGTTCTCCGGTCAATAACCAACAGCGGGATCTGGATACCCATGTTGGCTCCCACATGTTCCACGATGATCTCATCGGATGAACCACGATGTCAAGGACTCAATCGATCCCGTATACAATTCCCTTTGTCTAGCGGTATATTACTTGCCCGAGATTCGATCGTCGGTATACCGATACCTTGTTCAATCTCGTTACCGGCAAGTCTCTTTACTCGTTTCCGTAACACATCATCACGTGATCAACCCCTTGGTCACATTGTGCACATTATGATGATGTCCTACCGAGTGGGCCCAGAGATACCTCTCCGTTTACACGGAGTGACAAATCCCAGTCTCGATTCGTGCCAACCCAACAGACACTTTCGGAGATACCTGTAGTGCACCTTTATAGCCACCCAGTTATGCTGTGACGTTTGGTACACCCAAAGCATTCCTACGGTATCCGGGAGTTGCACAATCTCATGGTCTGAGGAAAAGATACTTGACATTAGAAAAGCTTTAGCATACGAACTACACGATCTTTGTGCTAGGCTTAGGATTGGGTCTTGTCCATCACATCATTCTCCTAATGATGTGATCCCATTATCAATTACATCCAATGTCCATGGTCAGGAAACCGTAACCATCTATTGATCAACGAGCTAGTCAACTAGAGGCTTACTAGGGACATGGTGTTGTCTATGTACCCACACATGTATCTGAGTTTCCTATCAATACAATTATAGCATGGATAATAAACGATTATCATGAACAAGGAAATATAATAATAACTAATTTATTATTGCCTCTAGGGCATATTTCCAACAGTCTCCCACTTGCACTAGAGTCAATAATCTAGTTCACATCGCCATGTGATTAACACTCACAGGTCACATCGCCATGTGACCAACATCCAAAGAGTTTACTAGTGTCATTAAACTAGTTCACATCATCATGTGATTAAGACTCAATGAGTTCTGGGGTTTGATCATGTTTTGCTTGTGAGAGAGGTTTTAGTCAACGGGTCTGCAACATTCAGATCCGTATGTACTTCGCAATTCTCTATGTCATATTGTAAATGCTACTTCCATGCTCCACTTGGAGCTATTCCAAATGGTTGTTCCACTATACGTATCCGGTTTGCTACTCAGAGTCACTCGGATAGGTGTTAAATCTTGCATCGACGTAACCCTTTATGTCGAACTCTTTATCACCTCCATAATCGAGAAACATATCCTTATTCCTCTAAGGATAACTTTGACCGCTATCTAGTGATCCACTCCTTGATCACCTTTGTACCCTCTTGCCAGACAAGCGGCATGGCACACATCAGGTGCGGTACTTAGCATGGCATACTGCAGAGCCTATGTCTAAAGCATAGGGGACGACCTTCGTCCTTTCTCTCTTTTCTACCGTGGTCGAGCTTTAAGTCTTAACTTCGTACCTTACAACTCAGGCAAGAAATCCTTCTTTGACTGATCCATCTTGAACACCTTCAAGATCATGTCAAGGTATGTGCTCATTTGAAAGTATTATTAAGCATTTTGATCTATCTTATAGATCTTGATGCTTATTGTTCAAGTAGCCTAATCCTGGTTTTCCATTGAAAAACACTTTTCAAATAACCCTATATGCTTTACAAAAAATTCTACATCATTTCTGATCATAAATATGTCAACAACATATACTCATCAGAAATTCTATAGTGCTCCCACTCACTTCTTTGGAAATACAAGTTTCTCATAAACTTTGTATAAACCTAAAATCTTTGATCATCTTATCAAAGTATACATTCCAACTCCGAGATGCTTACTCCAGTCCATGGAAGGATCGCTAGAGCTAGCATACCTTTTAGCATCCTTAGGATCGACAAAACTTTTCTGATTGTATCACATACAACCTTTCATTACGAAAACTGGTAAGGAAACTCGTTTTGACATCCATCTGCCAGATTTCATAAATGCAGCTTGTGCTAACATGATTCTGACGGACTTCAAGCATCGCTACTGATGAGAAAATCTCATCGTAGTCAACTCCTTGAACTTGTGAAAAACTCTTCGCCACAAGTCGAGCTTCATAGACGGTGACGTTACCGTCCACGTCCGTCTTCTTCTTAAAGATCCATTTATCTCAATGGCTTGCCGATCATCGGGCAAGTCCACCAAAGTTCATGCTTTGTTCTGATACATGGATCCTATCTCGGATTTCATGGCTTCTAACCATTTGTCGGAATATGGGCCCACCATCGCTTCTCCTTGGCTCGTAGGTTCATTGTTGTCTAGCAACATGACCTTCAAGACAGGATTACTGTACTACTCTGAAGTAGTACGCGTCCTTGTCGTCCTACGAGGTACGGTAGTGACTTGATCCGAAGCTTCATGATCACTATCATAAGCTTCCACTTCAATTGGTGTAGGTGCCACAGGAACAACTTCCTGTGCCCTGCTACACACTGTTTGAAGTGATGGTTCAATAACCTCATCAAGTCTCCACTATCCTCCCACTCAATTCTCGAGACAAACCTTTCCTCGAGAAAGGACCCGATTCAAGAAACAATCCCTATTGCTTTCGAATCTGAATTAGGAGGTATACCCAACTGTTTTGGGTGTCCTATGAAGATGCATTTTATCCCCTTTGGGTTCGAGCTTATCAACCTGAAACTTTTCCACATAAGTGTCGCAGCCCCAAACCTTTAAGAAATGACAGCTTAGGTTTCTCTAAACCATAGTTCATACGGTGTCATCTCAACGGAATTACGTGGTGCCCTATTAAAGTGAGTGCGGTTGTCTCTAATGCCTAACCCATGAACGATAGTGGTAATTCGATAAGAGACATCATGGTACGCACCATATCCAATAGGGTGCAACTATGATGTTCGGACACACCATCACACTATGGTGTTCCAGGCGGTATTAATTGTGAAACAATTTCCACAATGTCTTAATTGCGTGCCAAAGCTCGTAACTCAGATACTCATCTCTATGATCATATCATAGACATTTTATCCTCTTGTCACGATGATCTTCAACTTCACTCTGAAATTACTTGAACCATTCAATAATTCAGACTTGTGTTTCATCAAGTAAATATACTCAGTATCTACTCAAATCATCTGTGAAGTAAGAACATAACGATATTCACTGCATGCCTCAGTACTCATTGGACTGCACACATCAAAATGTGTTGCTTCCAACAAGTTGCTACCTTGTTCCATTTTACTGAAAACGAGGCTTTCAGTCATCTTGCCCATGTGGTACAATTTGCATATCTCAAGTGATCCAAAATCAAGTGAGTCCAAACGATCCATCTGCATGGAGCTTCTTCATGCGTATACACCAATAGACATGGTTCGCATGTCTCAAACTTTTCAAAAACGAGTGAGTCCAAAGATCCATCAACATGGAGCTTCTTCATGCGTTTTATACCAATATGACTTACATGGCAGTGCCACAAGTAAGTGGTACTATCATTACTATCTTATATCTTTTGGCATGAAAATGTGTATCACTATGATCGAGATTCAATAAACCATTCCTTTTAGGTGCAATACCATTGAAGGTATTATTCAAATAAACAGAGTAACCATTATTCTCCTTAAACGAATAACCTTATTGCGATAGACATAATCCAATCATGTCTATGCTCAACGCAAACACCAAGTGACAATTATTCAGGTTTAATACTAATCTTGATGGTAGAGGGAGCGTGCGATGTTTGATCACATCAAACTTGGAAACACTTCCAACACATATCGTCAGCTCACCTTTAGCTAGTCTCCGTTTATTCTGTAGCTCTTTTATTTCGAGTTACTAACACTTAGCAACCGAACCGGTATCTTAATACCCTGGTGCTACTAGGAGTACTAGTAAAGTACACATTAACATAATGTATATCCAATATACTTCTATCGACCTTGCCAGCCTTCTCATCTACCAAGTATCTAGGGTAATGTTGCTCCAGTGGCTGTTCCCCTTATTACAGAAGCACTTAGTCTCTGGTTTGGGTTCAACCTTGGGTTTCTTCACTAGAGCAGCAGCTGATTTGCCGTTTCATGAAGTATCCCTTCTTGCCCTTGCCCTTCTTTGAAACTAGTGGTTTCACCAACCATCAACAATTGATGCTCCTTCTTGATTTCTACTTTCGCGGTGTCAAACATCGCGAATACCTCAAGGATCATCATCTCTATCCCTGATATGTTATAGTTCATCACGAAGCTCTAGCAGCTTGGTGGCAATGACTTTGGAGAAACATCACTATCTCATCTGGAAGATCAAATCCCACTCGATTTAAGTGTTTGGTGCACTTCAGACAATCTGAGCACAAGCTCAACGATTTGAGCTTTTCTCCCTTAGTTTGCAGGCTAAGACAATCGTCGGAGGTCTTATACCTCTTGACGTGGGCACGAGCCTGAAATCCCAATTTCAGCCCTCGAAACATCTCATATGTTCCGCGACGTTTTGATAAACGTCTTTGGTGCCTCAACTCTAAACCGTTTAACTGAACTATCACGTAGTTATCAAAACGTGTATGTCCGATGTTCGCAACATCCACAGATGACGTTTGGGGTTCAGCACGCTGAGCGGTGCCTTAAGGACATAAGCTTTCTACTGTCCGCATAATCGCTACTGTCAACTTTCAACTATATTTTCTCTAGGAACATATCTAAACAGTGGAACTAAAGCACGAGCTAACGACATAATTTGCAAAGATCTTTTGACTATGTTCAGGATAATTAAGTTCATCTTATGAACTCCCACTCAGATAGACATCCATCTAGTCATCTAAGTGATTACATGATCCGAGTCAACTAGGCCGTGTCCGATCATCACGTGAGACGGACTAGTCATCATCGGTGAACATCTTCATGTTGATCGTATCTACTATACGACTCATGCTCGACCTTTCGATCTCTTGTGTTCCGAGGCCATGTCTGTACATGCTAGGCTCGTCAAGTCAACCTAAGTGTTTCGCGTGTGTAAATCTGTCTTACACCCGTTGTATGTGAATGTAAGGATCCATCACACCCGATCATCACGTGGTGCTTAGAAATGACGAACTTTTGCAACGGTGCACAGTTAGGGGGAACACTTTCTTGAAATTTTAATGAGGGATCATCTTATTTACTACCGTCGTTCTAAGCAAATAAGATGCATAAACATGATAAACATCACATGCAATCAAATAGTGACATGATATGGCCAATATCATTTTGCTCCTTTTGATCTCCATCTTCGGGGCTCCATGATCATCATCGTCACCGGCATGACATCATGATCTCCATCATCGTGTCTTCATGAAGTTGTCTCGCCAACTATTACTTCTACTACTATGGCTACCGATTAGCAATAAAGTAAAGTAATTACATGGCGTTGTTCAATGACACACAAGTCATACAATAAATAAAGACAACTCCTATGGCTCCTGCCGGTTGTCATACTCATCGACATGCAAGTCGTGAATCCTATTACAAGACCATGATCAATCTCATACATCACATATCATTCATCACATTCTTCTTGGCCATATCACATCACAAAGCATACCCTGCAAAAACAAGTTAGACGTCCTATAATTGTTGTTTGCATGTTTTACGTGGCTGCTATGGGTTTCTAGCAAGAACGTTTCTTACCTACGCAAAACCACAACGTGATATGCCAATTGCTATTTACCCTTCATAAGGACCCTTTTCATCGAATCTGTTCCGACTAAAGTGGGAGTGACCGGCACCCGCTAGCCACCTTATGCACCAAGTGCATGCCAGTCGGTGGAACCTGTCTCATGTAAGAGTACGTGTAAGGTTGGTCCGGGCCGCTTCATCCCACAATACCGTCAAAACAAGATTGGACTAGTAACGGTAAGCATATTGAACAAAATCAATGCCGACAACTACTTTGTGTTCTACTCGTGCAAAGAATCTACGCAATAGACCTAGCTCATGATGCCACTGTAGGGGAACGTAGCAGAAATTCAAAATTTTCCGACGTGTCACCAAGATCTATCTATGGAGAAACCAGCAACGAGGGGAAGGACAGTGCATCTACATACCCTTGTAGATCGCTAAGCGGAAGCGTTCAAGAGAACGAGGTTGAAGGAGTCGTACTCGTCGTGATCCAAATCACTGGAGATCCTAGTGCCGAACGGACGGCACCTCCGCGTTCAACACACGTACAGCCCGGTGACGTCTCCCACGCCTTGATCCAGCAAGGTGAGAGGGAGAGGTTGAGGAAGACTCCATCCAGTAGCAGCACAACGGCGTGGTGGTGATAGAGGAGCGTGGCAATCTTGCAGGGCTTCGCCAAGCACCGCAGGAGAGGAGGAGTAAGAGAGGTAGGGCTGCGCCAATAGAGGGAGAAACTCATGTGTTGGGCAGCCCCCAGGCCTCAAGTATTTATAGGGGGGGGGGGGAAGGGGGCTGAGCCCCCTCTAGGGTTCCCTCCCCAAGGGTTGTGGCAGCCCCCAGATGCCATCTGGGTGGCGGCCAGAGGGGGAGAGAGGGGAGGCGCGCCTCGGGTGGGCCTTAGGGCCCATCTGCCCTAGGGTTTGCCCCCTCCCACTCTCCCTTGCGCCTTGGGCCCCTTGTGGGGGCGCACCAGCCCACCTGGGGCTGGTTCCCTCCTACACTTGGCCCATTCAGCCCTCCGGGGTTGGTGGCCCCACTTGGTGGACCCCCGGGACCCTCCCGGTGGTCCCGGTACGTTACCGATAAAACCTGAAACTTTTCCGGTGACCAAAACAGGACTTCCCATATATAAATCTTTACCTCCGGACCATTCCAGAACTCCTTGTGACGTCCGGGATCTCATCCAGGACTCCGAAAAACATTCGGTAACCACATACAAACTTCCTTTATAACCCTAGCGTCATCGAACCTTAAGTGTGTAGACCCTACGGGTTCGGGAATCATGCAGACATGACCGAGACGTTCTCCGGTCAATAACCAACAGCGGATCTGGATACCCATGTTGGCTCCCACATGTTCCACGATGATCTCATCGGATGAACCACGATGTCAAGGACTCAATCGATCCCGTATACAATTCCCTTTGTCTAGCGGTATAGTACTTGCCCGAGATTCGATCGTCGGTATACCGATACCTTGTTCAATCTCGTTACCGGCAAGTCTCTTTACTCGTTTCCGTAACACATCATCCCGTGATCAACCCCTTGGTCACATTGTGCACATTATGATGATGTCCTACTGAGTGGGCCCAGAGATACCTCTCCGTTTACACGGAGTGACAAATCCCAGTCTCGATACGTGCCAACCCAACAGACACTTTCGGAGATACCTGTAGTGCACCTTTATAGCCACCCAGTTACGTTGTGACGTTTGGTACACCCAAAGCATTCCTACGGTATCCGGGAGTTGCACAATCTCATGGTCTAAGGAAAAGATACTTGACATTAGAAAAGCTTTAGCATAGGAACTACACGATCTTTGTGCTAGGCTTAGGATTGGGTCTTGTCCATCACATCATTCTCCTAATGATGTGATCCCGTTATCAATGACATCCAATGTCCATGGTCAGGAAACCGTAACCATCTATTGATCAACGAGCTAGTCAACTAGAGGCTTACTAGGGACATGGTGTTGTCTATGTACCCACACATGTATCTGAGTTTCCTATCAATACAATTATAGCATGGATAATAAACGATTATCATGAACAAGGAAATATAATAATAACTAATTTATTATTGCCTCTAGGGCATATTTCCAACAGCTTCATCCCACAATACCTTCGAAACAAGATAGGACTAGTAACGGTAAGCATATTGAACAAAATCAAGGCCCACAACAACTTGTGTTCTACTCGTTCATAGAATCTACGCAATAGACCTAGCTCATGATGCCACTGTAGGGGAACGTAGTAGAAATTCAAAATTTTCTACGCATCACCAAGATCAATCTGTGGAGTAATCTAGCAACGAGGGGAAGGGGAGTGCATCTACATACCCTTGTAGATCGCTAAGCGGAAGTGTTACAAGAACGCGGATGAAGGAGTCGTACTCGTAGCGATTCAGATCGCGGTTGATTCCGATCTAAGCGCCGAACAACGGCGCCTCCGCGTTCAACACACGTGCAGCCCGATGACGTCTCCCGTGCCTTGATCCAGCAAGGGGAGAGGGAGAGGTTGGGGACGACTCTGTCCAGCAGCAGCACGATGGCGTGGTTGTGGTGGAGGAGTGTGGCACTCCAGCAGGGCTTCGCCAAGCACCGCAAGAGACGAGGAGGGAGAGGGGTCGGGCTGCGCCAAGAGGGAGATGTTCTCATGTGTATGGCAGCCCCAAAACCACCACTATATATAGGGGAAAGGGAGGGGCTGCACCCCCACCTAGGTTTCCACCCCTAGGGGTGGCGGCCAGCCCTAGATTTCA
>NC_057813.1:207461726-207636220 GCF_018294505.1 Triticum aestivum | reverse complement strand
GCCTTGGGCCCTGGTGGGGGGGGGGGGGCGCACCAGCCCACCTGGGGCTGGTCCCCTCCCACACTTGGCCCACGAAGCCCTCTAGGGCCAGTGGCCCCACCTGGTGGACCCCCGGACCCTCCCGGTGGTCCCGGTACGTTATCGATAGCACCCGAAACTTTTCCGGTGACCAAAACAGGACTTCCCATATATAAATCTTTACCCCCGGACCATTCCGGAACTCCTCGTGATGTCCGGGATCTCATCCGAGACTCCGAACAACATTCGGTAACCACTTATATCCATTCCCTATAACCCTAGCGTCATCGAACCTTAAGTGTGTAGACCCTACTGGTTCGGGAACCATGCAGACATGACCGAGACAACTTTCCGGCAAATAACCAACAGCGGGATCTGGATACCCATGTTGGCTCCCACATGTTTCACGATGATCTCATCGGATGAACCACGATGTCAAGGATTCAATCAATCCCATATACAATTCCCTTTGTCTACCGGTATAGTACTTGCACGAGATTCGATCATCGGTATCCCGATACCTTGTTCAATCTCGTTACCGGCAAGTCTCTTTACTCGTTCCGTAACACATCATCCCGCGATCAACTCCTTGATCACATTGTGCACATTATGATGATGTCCTACTGAGTGGGCCCAGAGATACCTCTCCGTCACACGGAGTGACAAATCCCAGTCTCGATTCGTGCCAACCCAACAGACACTTTCGGAGATACCCGTAGTGCACCTTTATAGCCACCCAGTTACGTTGTGACGTTTGGTACACCCAAAGCATTCCTACGGTATCCGGGAGTTGCACAATCTCATGGTCTAAGCAAAAGATACTTGACATTAGAAAAGCTTTAGCATACGAACTACACGATCTTGTGCTAGGCTTAGGATTGGGTCTTGTCCATCACATCATTCTCCTAATGATGTGATCCCGTTATCAATGACATCCAATGTCCATGGTCAGGAAACCATGACCATCTGTTGATCAACAAGCTAGTCAACTAGAGGCTCACTAGGGACATGTTGTGGTCTATGTATTCACACATGTATTGCGGTTTCTGGCCAATACAATTATAGCATGAATAATAGAAAATTATCATGAACAAGGAAATACAATAATAACCGTTTTATTATTGCCTCTAGGGCATATTTCCAACATACCGTACCACTCTAGTGTGGATCTTACTTTGGTTGACCTGCGAGGTTCAGTAGTAACTTGATCCGAAGTTTCCTAATCATCATCATTAGCTTCCTCATTAATTGGTGTAGGAATCACTGGAACTAATTTATGTGATGGACTACTTTCCAATTCGGGAGAAGGTACAATTACCTCATCAAGTTCTACTTTCCTCCCACTCACTTCTTTAGAGAGAAACTCCTTCTCTAGAAAGGATCCATTCTTAGCAACGAATATCTTGCCTTCGGATCTGTGATAGAAGGTGTACCCAACAGTTTCCATTGAGTATCCTAAGAAGACACATTTCTTTGATTTGGGTTCGAGCTTATCAGGTTGAAGCTTTTTCACATAAGCATCGCAGCCCCAAACTTTAAGAAATAACAACTTGGGTTTCTTGCCAAACCACAGTTCATATGGTGTCGTCTCAACGGATTTAGATGGTGCCCTATATAACATGAATGCAGCCGTCTCTAAAGCATAACCCCAAAACGATAGCGGTAAATCTGTAAGAGACATCATAGATTGCACCATATCTAATAAAGTGCGGTTACGACATTCGGACACACCATTACACTGTGGTGTTTTAGGTGGCGTGAGTTATGAAACTATTCCGCATTGTTTCAAATGAAGACCAAACTCATAACTCAAATATTCACCTCCACGATCAGATCGTAGAAACTTTATTTTCTAATTACGATGATTTTCCACTTCACTATGAAATTCTTTGAACTTTTCAAATGTTTCAGACTTATGTTTCATCAAGTATGTAAACCCATATCTGCTCAAATCATCTGTGAAGGTCAGAAAATAACGATACCCGCCGCGAGCATCAACACTCATTAGACCTCATACATCTGCTCAAATCATCTGTGAAGGTCAGAAAATAACGATACACGCCGCGAGCATCAACACTCATTAGACCTCATACATCAATATGTATTATTTCCGATAAGTCTGTTGCTCGCTCCATTGTTCCGGAGAATGGAGTCTTAGTCATCTTGCCCATGAGGCATGGTTCGCAAGCATCAAGTGATTCCAAAAGCCAATCAGCATGGAGTTTCTTCATGCGCTTTACACCAACATGACTTAAACTACAGTGCCACAAATAAGTTGCACTATCATTATTAAACTTGTATCTTTTGGCTTCAATACTATGAATATGTGTATCACTACTATCAAGATTCAATAAAAATAGACCACTCATCAAGGGTGCATGGCCATAAAAGATATTACTCATATAAATAGAACAACCATTATTCTCTGATTTAAATTAATAACCGTCTCGCATCAAACAAGATCCAGATATAATGTTCATGCTTAACGCTGGCACCAAATAACAATTATCCAGGTCTAAAACTAATCCCGAAGGTAGATGTAGAGGTAGTGTGCCGACCACGATCACATCGACTCTGGAACCATTTCCCATGTGCATCATCACCTCGTCCTTAGCCAATCTTCGCTTAATACATAGCCCTTGTTTCGAGTTGCAAATATGAGCAACAGAACCAGTATCAAATACCCAGGCGCTACTATGAGCATTAGTAAGGTACACATCAATAACATGTATATCAAATATACCTTTCACTTTGCCATCATTCTTATCCGCCAAATACTTGGGGCAGTTCCGCTTCCAGTGACCAGTCCCTTTACAGTAGAAGCACTCAATCTCAGGCTTAGGTCCAGACTTGGGCTTCTTCACTTGAGCAGCAACTTGCTTGTCGTTCTTCTTGAAGTTCCCCTTCTTCCCTTTGCCCTTCTTCTTGAAACTAGTGGTCTTGTTAACCATCAACACTTGATGCTCCTTCTTGATTTCTACCTCCACAGCCTTTAGCATCGCGAAGAGCTCGGGAATTGTCTTGTCCATCCCTTGCATATTATAGTTCATCACGAAGCTTTTGTAGCTTGGTGGCAGTGATTGAAGAACTCTTTCAATGACACCATCAACAGGAAGATTAACTTCTTGTTGAGTCAAGTGATTGTGGTACCCAGACATTCTGAGTATATGTTCACTGACAGAACTATTCTCCTCCATTTTGCAGCTGTAGAACTTATTAGAGACTTCATATCTCTCAATCCGGGCATTTTCTTGAAATATTAACTTCAACTCCTGGAACATCTCATATGCTCCATGATGTTCAAAACAACGTGGAAGTCCCGGTTCTAAGCTATAAAGCATGGCACACTGAACTATCGAGTAGTCATCAGTTTTGCTTTGCCAGACGTTCATAACGTCCGGAGTTGCTCCTGCAGCGGGTTTGGCACCAAGCGGTGCTTCCAGGACGTAATTCTTCTGTGCAGCAATGAGGATAATCCTCAAGTTACGGACCCAATACGTGTAGTTTCTACTATCATCTTTCCACTTAGCTTTCTCTAGGAACGCATTAAAATTCAAAGAAACAGTAGCACGGGCCATTTATCTACAACAACATAGACATGCAAAATACTATCAGGTACTAAGTTCATGATAAATTAAAGTTCAATTAATCATATTACTTAAGAACTCCCACTTAGATAGACATCCCTCTAGTCATCTAAATGATCATGTGATCCATATCAACTAAACCATGTCCGACCATCACGTGAGATGGAGTAGTTTTGAATGGTGAACATCACTATGTTGATCATATCAACTATATGATTCACGCTCGACCTTTTGGTCTCAGTGTTCCGAGGCCATATATGCATATGCTAGGCTCGTCCAGTTTAACATGAGTATTCTGCGTGTGCAAAACTGGCCTGCACCCATTGTATGTGAACATAGATCTTATCACACCCTATTATCACGTGGTGTCTCGGCACGATGAACTGTAGCAACGGTGCATACTCAGGGAGAACACTTATACCTTGAAATTTAGTGAGAGATCATCTTATAATGCTACCATTGTACTAAGCAAAACAAGATGCAAAAAGGATAAACATCACATGCAATCAATATAAGTGACATGATATGGCCACCATCATCTTGTGCCTTTGATCTCCATCTCCAAAGCACCGTCATGATCACCATCGTCACCGGCTTGACACCTTGATCTCCATCGTAGCATCATTGTCATCTCGCCAACTATTGCTTCTACGACTATCACTACCGCTTACTGATAAAGTAAAGCAATTACATGTCGATTGCATTTCATACAATAAAGTGACAACCATATGGCTCCTGCCAGTTGCCGATAACTGTTACAAAACATGATCATCTCATACAACAATTTATATAACATCACGTCTTGACCATATCACATCACATCAAGCCCTGCAAAAACAAGTAGATGTCCTCTACTTTATTGTTGCAAGTTTTACGTGGCTGCTACAGGCTTCTAGCAAGAACCGTTCTTACCTAAGCATCAAAACCACAATGGTTTTTCATCAAGTGTGCTGTTTTAACCTTCAACAAGGACCGGTTGTAGTCAAACTCGATTCAACTAAAGCTGGAGAAACAAACACCCGCTAGCCACCTGTGTGCGAAGCACGTCGGTAGAACCAGTCTCATGAACGCGGTCATGTAATGCCGTTGCGGGCCGCTTCATCCAACAATACCGCCGAATCAAAGTAAGACATTGCTGGTAAGAAGTATGACTATTATCGCCCACAACTCATTATGGTCTACTCATGCATATAACATCTACACATAGACCTGGCTCGGATGCCACTATTAGGGAACGCAATATTTCAAAAAAATTACCTATGATCACGCAAGATCTATCTAGGAGATGCATATCAACGATATGGGAGAGTGTGTCCACGTACCCTCGTAGACCAAAAGCGGAAGCGTTTAGTAACGCAGTTGATGTAGTCGAACGTCTTTGCGATCCAACCGATCCTAGCACCGAATGTACGACACCTCCGTGTTCAGCACATGTTCAACATGATGACGTCCCTCGAGCTCTTGATCCAATTGAGGACGAGGGAGAGTTCCGTCAACACGAGGTGTGGGACGGTGATGATGATGTTACTGGCGCAGGGCTTTGCCTAAGCACTTCAACGATATGACCGAGGTTTGTAACTGTGGAAGGAGGCACCACACACGGCTAAGAGAAGACTTGGTGTGCCTTTGGGGTTCCCCCCTCCCACGTATATAAAGGAGGGGGGAGGAGGAGGCCGGCCAAGGTGTGGCGCGCCAAGGGGGGAGTCCTACTTGGACTCCCAGTCCAAGCAGGATTCGCCCCCCCTTTCCTATTCCCACAAGGAAAAGGGGGGAAAGAGGGGGAGGAGAGAAGGAAAGGGGGGCTGCCCCCCCAACCCTAGTCCAATTCGGATTGGGCTTGGGGGGCGCGCCTCCACCTGGGCGCCGCGTCCTCTCTTCCACTAGGGCCCATTAACCCCCCAGGGGGTTCGGTAACCCCCCCCCTCCCGTACTCCGGTAAATGCCTGAAACCATTCCGGTGTCCAAACATAACCTTCCAATATATCAATCTTTATGTCTCGACCATTTCGAGACTCCTCGTCATGTTTGTTATCTCATCTGGGACTCCGAACAAACTTCGGTACATCAGATCACATAACTCATAACACAAATCGTCATCGAACGTTAAGCGTGCGGACCCTACGGGTTTGAGAACTATGTAGACATGACTGAGACACATCTCTGATCAATAACCAATAGTGGAACCTGGATGCTCATATTGGTTCCTACATATTCTATGAAGATCTTTATCGGTCAAATCGCATAACAACATACGTTGTTCCCTTTGTCATCGGTATGTTACTTGCCCGAGATTCGATCGTCGGTATCATCATACCTAGTTCAATCTCGTTACTGGCAAGTCTCTTTACTCGTTCCGTAATGCATCAGCCCGCAACTATCTCATTAGTCATATTGCTTGCAAGGCTCATAGTGATGTGCATTACCGAGAGGGCCCAGAGATACCTCTCCGATACATGGAGTGACAAATCCTAATCTCGATCTATGCCACCTCAACAAACACCATCGGAGACACCTATAGAGCATCTTTATAATCACCCAGTTATGTTGTGAAGTTTGATAGCACACTAAGTGTTCCTCCGGTATTCGGGAATTGCATAATCTCATAGTCATAGGAACATGCATTAGTCATGAAGAAAGCAATAGCAATAAACTAAACGATCATAGTGCTAAGCTAATGGATGGGTCTTGTCCATCACATCATTCTGTAATTATGCGATCCCGTTCATCAAATGACAACACATGTCTATGGCTAGGAAACTTAACCATCTTTGATTAACGAGCTAGTCAAGTAGAGGCATACTAGGGACACTCTGTTTGTCTATGTATTCACAAATGTACTAAGTTTCTGGTTAATACAATTCTAGCATGAATATTAAATATTTATAATGATATAAGGAAATATAAATAACAACTTTATTATTGCCTCTAGGGCATATTTCCTTCACTCGGTTGTCTGCTTTGAGGTTTCCCCTAGTTGGGGAGACCGAGAAGAAAACCAGTAGGAAGGTGATTCGAAGTCTTGTGTTAAAAGAGACAGTTGCCCGCCTCTTGATGGAGAATTGAAAACATCCCAACGTATCTTTCACTAATTAAGTAGTAGTGAGGCGTCGGTACGTCAGCTGGAGAAGAATGCTTGCTTTTCATATAACTGGTGTAGTGATTGACACGGTCTTCGCATATTGAACAACCTAAGAGCGGAAACACCTTAATCGCTTCTCCAAGCTTATCTCTATATATATATTGATGGAAGCGGAAGGAAAGGCTTAAAGAAGGTGGCAAGAAGAGAAACTTATTAGTTCGACGTAGCCAACTTATCATTCCGATGAGAGTTCGAAGTACGATAGAAGTTATTGATACCGATTTAGGCGAGCAACATAGGCTAGCAGAGCCAGAGGAAGAAGTCCGTCTTGTTAGTGAGTTAGCGAGTAGTTTCCTTTAGACAATTTCCACGAGCATACTAGCTTTCACGAATACAGAGGAGAAAGAAAACCAACAACCAATAGGGTGAGGCAACTAACTACCAATCCTTTTATTGAATTGCCGCGGCGTGGGTAAACATAAAGAAGCCACACAAGAAATCAAGCCAAAGGCTTCTCTCTTTCTAAAGTAGTAAAAAGTGGATCCTCGCTTCGAGGTTCTTGGCGTGGATCTTTGAAAATTGTCAATCGGGTGAGCCAACTATTATTGAGGGAGGCCAGGTCTACATACGTAATATCAAGTTGCTCTAGTTGTGTGTCTTTCATACGGAAAGATGGGTGTTTTTATCCAAGCAAGGGAATAGAATAGGTAACAACCCCCTCACATCAAGCATGTACGCTTGCTACCAACATATACTATGGAGTCCATGGCTATCTCCACGGATGGAAGACCGTAGATTTTTCACTTTCGCTGAAGAGTTGAACTCTGACTGAAAGGACTTGACACATTGCCAAGGCGATTTTATTAGCCAGCTCTGGGATAGAGATCTGCGTTAAACAAGCGATAATCTCTAAAGAGTGCTGAAATAGGACTGGTACGTATTTCTAAAGATCCGATACTGGTGAACGTATTGCACAATTTAAAGAAGCTCATTTCATTAGAGGGAGGGAGCCCTTCCTACCTTTCTTTATTTAAGTGCTAGTGTCAAATGAGACATTTGCCCACCTTGGATGGGTTCTGGCGGACGCTCCAAAGTCCACTTCTTTACCAACTTGAATTTATAAGGAGACCAAACTATATTCATGCTCAAGTGAACCACGGGTGATGATATTCCGATGTTCTGAAATCAAATAGGAAATTGATGGAGCTTGAGTTTTTTTATCTCTGCATGAGAAACTATTCCTCCTCCTTTTGCTTACAATCACCTCACTTCCCTTATAAAAAGATAATAGTGCTTGTATCCTGGGTCATGAGGTTCCCCTCTTGAGTCTGATAAGAAGAAGTCAAGGTCTCGGTTCTGTATTAAGTAAAGATAAGGAACCCGTCGAGAGGATTTCTTCGGTACCACTAGGTAAGCCACTAGTTTGTATCACACTATGGTTGAGGGGCCTTCTCGGTTCAAAGCTAACAAATAGGTATCATGTTGGCACTCAATCGCCAAGAGCAATCAACAAATTAACTTGCAGGCTTTAAAGCCTACTCATACAGTAATGGTTAGGGGTTTTGCGGATCCCTTTCTCTATGAGTTTCGGTTGATAATGACTTAAGGTGAGCAACGAATCTCCAATCACTTTTTCAGGAATACACAGAGAGAACCATCCGGTTGCACTCAACTGAAAACTAAAGGGACTCCTAACAAGCAGGGGAATTTCTCCCTTATTACTGGTCGGGACGACCTAAATCCCGTGGTAGTTCGGACAGGGGCATTATGAATGAGCTATGCTCTACGATTTCGCTTTGTTTACACGGGTGAGTGACCTACACCTTCCAATCTATGGTTTCACCCGCGAGGTAGAACTTTCTCTAAAGCTTTCTTCGCTCTGTAATACACCTGCGCCTTCCTTTATAACCGTGCACTCCCACTACTTCTTTAGGACATGTCTGACTTGCTTATCACAAGTCGTCTCTTGAAAAGGCAAATATCGAGACTGAGATGCTGCTTGGAGTCTTCATTCTCTGGGGCAGAGCTCACTACCACTCATTATCGGAGGGAGACACAATAACACTAAGCTATTCTTCGATTTCCTTGCTTGTGAGATCAAAAACTGGGTATCGAACAAAGAAATCTGCTCACGGTACCTCTTACCTCAAAAATTCTACTGGATTTGGGATCAGAAGAATTCCAATTTGAATGTGCTCATATCCAACTACCCGAAGGGATGGTATCAGGAAAAGAAAAAGGTGCATGGGCGGTTTCAAGTTGTTTTGGTTGTGCAACTTTCGATCACTGTGTCAGCCGAGCTCTAACGCTTCTATAAAGTGAGAAATCATGGTACCTTCACGTCTACTTTCCCAAGGGCTAGTTCAATTCCAAAGAAATGCAAGCAATGGTGCTGGACTCCCGCCGCCTGCTAGGCTCACTATACCAAGTTAAGTTCCTCCAAAGTATTTTCATCATCGGTATAAGCAAAGTCACAAGATAAGGGATAAAGATAGTAGTGTTGGGGAACGCAGTATTTCAATTTTTTTGCCTAAGATCACGCAAGATCTATCTAGGAGCTGCATAGTAATGAGAGGGGAGATTATGTCAACGTACCCTCGTAGACCGAAAGAGGAAGCGTTTAGTAATGCGATTGATGTAGTTGAACGTCTTCGCGATCCAACCGATCCAAGTAACGAACGTACGACACCACCGCGATCTATGCACGTTCAGCTCGGTGACGTCCCTCGAACTCTTGATCTAGTTGAGGCTGAGGGAGAGTTTCGTCAGCATGACAGCGTGGCGACGGTGTTGGTGAAGTTACTGGCGCAGGGTGATACGTCTCCAATGTATCTATAATTTTTCATTGTTCCATGCTATTTTATTATCAATCTTGGATGTTTTAGAATCATTTGATATCATTTTTTTGATACTAACCTATTGACGCAGTGCCAAGTGCTAGTTGCTGTTTTTTTTCATGTTTTTTACATCGCGGGAAATCAATATCAAATGGAGTCCAGATGCCACGAAACTCCACGATGATTTTTTATGGGCCAGAAGGAAGGCAATGGGCCCTGGTTGCACCTTGGGGTGCCCTGGGGGGGGGGGGCACAACCCACCACGGCGCGCCAAGAGGCCCAGACGCTCCCTGGTGGGTTGTGCCCACCTCGGGTGCCCCCCGGACCGCCTCTTTGCTCTATAAATACCACAATATTCTAGAAACCCTAGAACGAGCGTCGAAATACTCATCCAGCCGCCAAAGAGTCCAGAACCACCAGATCCAATCTAGACACCATCATGGAGGGGTTCACCACTTCCATTGGTGCCTCTCCGATGATGCGTGAGTAGTCCTTTGTAGACTGTCGGGTCCGTAGTTAGTAGCTAGATGGCTTTCTCTCTCTCTCTCTCTCTCTCGTTGGATTCTCAATACAATGGTCTCTTGGAGATCCATATGATGTAACTCTTTTGCGGTGTGTTTGTTGGGATCTGATGAACTTTGAGTTTATGATCAGTCATATCTTTTTATATCCATGAAAGTTATTTGAGTTTCTTTGATCTCTTATATGCATGATCTCTTATAGCCTCGTATTTATTCTCCGATATTTGGGTTTTGTTTGGCCAACTTGATCTATTTATCTTGCAATGGGAAGCGGTGACCGGTAGTGGGTTCGATCTTACGGTGCTCGATCCCAGTGACAGAAGGAGAAACGACACGTATGTATCGTTGCTACTAAGGATAAATAGACGGGATCTATATGTACCGCCATATAGATAAACGGATCTTGTCTACATCATGTCATCGTTCTTATTGCATTACTCTGTTTTTCCATGAACTTAATACACTAGATGCATGCTGGATAGCGGTCGATGTGTGGAGTAATAGTAGTAGATGCAGGCAGGAGTCCTTCTACTAATCTTGGACGTGATGCCTATGTAATGATCATTGCCTGGATATCGTCATAATTATTTGAAGTTCTATCAATTGCCAAACAGTAATTCGTGTACCCACCATTTGCTGTTTTTCTCGAGAGAAGCCACTAGTGAAACCTACGCCCCCCGGGTCTTCTTCCTCATATATTTGCCTTGCGATCTACTTTTCCTTTGCATTTTTATTCAGATCTATTAAACCAAAATTACAAAAATACCTTGCTGGACTTTTATTTATGTGTGATCTATTTATTCAATCTACTACAATTTATCTCATGTCCACTTGCCAATTTCTGGCGTCGTTACCCGAAAGGGATTGACAACCCCTTTAATGCGTTGGGTTGCGAGGTATTGTTATTTGTGTGCAGGTGTTGTTTACGTTGTGTTGCTTGGTTCTCCTACTGGTTCGATACCTTGGTTTCATAACTGAGGGAAATACTCTACCGTCGTTGTGCTACATCATCCTTCCCTCTCCAGGGAAATACCGACGTAGTTCCACCTACCATCAAGGAGAATTTCTTGCGACGTTGCCGGGGAGGATCTTCAACATAACCAGGCTCCTAATCACAAATCTCATCTCTTTGCAATTTACATTATTAGCCATTTGCCTCTCGTTTTCCTCTCCCCCACTTCACAAAATTTTTCCATCTTATCCGCCTCTCTTTTTCATTCACCATTTTCTCGCCATGTCCGATCATAGAAGAGATAAGGGTTTTCTCCCGAGTCTTAATACTTTGGATAGCCTCTCTGTCCTCTCTAAGCTCATAAACAATGATGCTATGGAAGGATCTACCGGGGTGGTTAAGGAAAATCTTAACCAATATGATGAAGATGATTCCGGAATTTTTCGTTATTTACTTGACGAATCTTTGAAAGATGCTTGGGATAGGTTGTTGAGAATTCGAGCTAGCTATGTGCCCCAATATCAAATAGAGATATACTAGAAAAGTTTTTATGTTGGTTTACCTTCTTCCTTCAAGCAAGTTCTAGACTCTATATTTGAAAACGGTTTTCTTGAAGGGGATGCCGTTGAGACTTATGAGAAGATGATAACCATATTTGGTCACCCCAAAGGAGAAAATGTTGAATTAACTACTCTATTGTTCTTTTATCAAAACGAAAAAATTAAAGAGATGAAGGCTAGTTTAGATACGAATTTTCGCAACATGCTTAATCTTTCTTCCGCTATCAATGGTCGTGTGCTTTCACAGAATGGAAAATTAAATGCCATTGATAGGAAATTTTCCCTTTTCTTTCCAAAGAACAAGGATGACAAAACTTAGATCCTTGCTTTATGCCTAGCTAAGGGCGTAAAATTATAGCGCTTGTTGGGAGGCAACCCAATGACTAAAATTTATTTTTGCTTTTTGCTTTCTATTCTTAAGTGTTAGCACAATTATGCTACTGTTATGATTGTGTTTTTTCTGTTTTAATTAGTGTTTGTGCCATGTAGAACCAATAGGATCTTCTTGGGTGATAGTTGTTTGATCTTGCTGAAAAAGACAGAAACTTTATGCTCACAAAATTAATTCTCATTTTTATTCAGAAAGATATTTTGCCCTGATTCTTTTTGCAGAGGAAATATATACAAATTTACGTCGTCTTCCTATTTTGGTAGAATTTTTGGAGTTCCAGAAGTATTCGTTTAAATCAGATTGCTACAGACTGTTCTGTTTTGATAGATTCTGTTTTCTTTGTGTTGTGTGCTTATTTTGATGGCTCTATGGTTTTCTTTGATGAGTTTTTGCCATAGAAAAGTTGGAATACAGTAGATATAATAAAAAAACAAAATATGAATTGGTTTTATACAACACTTATAGTAGTGGTTTATTTTTCTTACACTAACGGATCTCACGAAGGTTTTGTTGAGTTTTGTGTGATTGAAGTTTTCAAGTTTTGGGTTATCTTACGATAGATGAAGAAAGGATGTGAGAGCCTAAGCTTGGGGATGCCCTGGAATCCCAAGCTATTAGCCAATAATGAGCAACCAACTAAGCTTGGGGATGCCCCCGAGTGGCATCCCCGCTTTCTTCCAACAACTATCAGTATTTTACTCGAGGCTATATTTTATTCGTCACATGATATGTGTTTTACTTGGAGCGTCTTGTATGATATGTCTCTTTGCTTGTTTTATTTTGTGTTTTAAGTCATCAATCCTTTCTTGACACACCTATTTGAGAGAGCCAAAATTATATTATGACTTGTTAGAATTTCTCTCTATGCTTCACTTAAATCTTTTATGAGCTAGGACTTGCTCTAGTGCTTCACTTATATCTTTTTGAGCACGGTGTGCTATGTTATTTTGAAGAAATGATCTCTTGATTCACTTAGATTTATTTGAGAGTTAGTAAAATTTTGAAGAAATTCTCTGTTGCTTCACTTAAATTATTTTGAGAGAAAGAAAATTTGTATGCTCATGATCTTCATTTATATTTGTTTGAGCTTATGAAAAGCAACACATGAAAATTAGTCCCAAAGTGATAGATATCCAAGAAGGATAAAGTAAAAGAAAATGTCATGAAGATCATTGGACAAAATAAACTTGTTTCTTAGTAATAGTTTTGAGATATGATGATGTGATATGTGAGTTATGTTGATAAGTAATTGTGCTCTAGTAAGAATATTGGTGTTAAGGTTTGTGATTCCCAATGCATGCACGAAAGTCAATAATCATGCAATGAAAATTATATCCTACTTGTGGTGATTTATTCGGTGTTAATTATACTTAATTCTTGGTTATGAGATTATTCGTTTCTTGGTTGGTCGCTTCCCAATCTTTTGCTAGCCTTCATTTTGCGCTAAGTATGACCTCTACTCGTGCATCCAAAATCCTTTAAACCAGTTTTGCCACATGAGTCCACCATATTTACCTATATGCGGTATTCTTTTGCCGTTCCAAGCAAATTTGCATGTGCCATCTCTAATTTTCAAAATAAACTTCTCTTTTGTGTGTTTGTTTCGCTCGCGGAACGGTAACGGGTGGTTAATATTTTCCATGGTAGATGTGTTATTCTCAAGATGATTGTTTATTCACTTGTCATTGGACGAGAGTAAGGCAAAGGTCTTAGGGATGCCAAGTCCCGAAATGCAAAAATATTGAATTTACTTTATGTTGTCAAATAATAAATTCCTTGGAAAGTGTTGGTATGGAGGGCACCCGTGGATACGGCTAGCCATGGAAAGTGAAAGAATGGTGGAAAAAGGAATAAACTTTATTTTCTGTTTGGGAACCGCCTATGGAATATCTAGCATGGAAAGTGTTCGTAGCTCTGAGTCGTTTTCGTTGGTGGGATGCATACACCTCCAAAAAAATTTATCTCTAATTTTTCGATTTGAGTTCTGGCACCGCTACAAATCCCTACTTCCCTCTGCGAAGGGCCTTTCTTTTACTTCATGCAATTTTTATTTTTTGAAATTTGAGTCTCCATCTTCTCTCATAAAAAGCACCAACTAGGAGACAATATGATCGTGCTTAAGTATTGGGTGTAGTTAATATTCGAGTGTGTTTCATGAATGGATCAATGTTTGAGCATGATGGGCTAGGGATAACTTATTTTAGCATTGATATTTTGAAAGACATGGTTGCTTGTTGATATGCTTGAGTATCTAAATTATTATGTCAAAACTAGACTATTGCTTTGAATCACATAAAAGTCCAAATGTCCACGCTATAAATAAAATAATATGTTATGACTTGCTGAACAACACTCCATATCAAAAATTCTGTTTTTATCACTTACCTACTCGAGCACGAGTAGCAGTTAAGCTTGGGGATGCTGATACGTCTCCAACGTATCTATAATTTTTGATTGTTTCATGCTGTTTTATTATGAATCTTGGATGTTTTATAATCATTTATAGTCATTTTATATCATTTTTTGGTACTAACCTATTGACATAGTGCCAAGTGCCAGTTGCTATTTTTTCCATGTTTTTTACATCGCAGGAAATCAATATCAAACGGAGTCCAAATGCCACGAAACTCCATAATGATTTTTTATGGGCCAGAAGAAAGGCAATGGGCCCTGGTTGCACCTGGGGGTGTCACGAGGGGGGCACAACCAACCAGGGCATGCTAGGAGGCCCATGCGCGCCCTGGTGGGTTGTGCCCACCTCGGGTGCCCCCGGACCGCCTCTTTGCTCTATAAATACCACAATATTCCAGAAGCCCTAGAACAAGCGTCGAAATATTCATCCAGCCGCCGCAGAGTCCAGAACCACCAGATCCAATCTAGAAACCATCACGGAGGGGTTCACCACTTCCATTGGTGTCTCTCCGATGATGCGTGAGTAGTCCTTTATAGACCTTCGGGTCCGTAGTTAGTATCTAGATCTCTCTCTCTCTCTCTCTCTCTCTCTCTCTGGATTCTCAATACAATGGTCTCTTGGAGATCCATAAGATGTAACTCTTTTGCGTGTCTTTGTTGGGATCTAATGAACTTTGAGTTTGTGATCAGTCATATCTTTTTATATCCATGAAAGTTATTTGAGTTTCTTTGATCTCTTATATGCATGATCTCTTATAGCCTCGTATTTCTTCTCCGATATTTGGGTTTTGTTTGGCCAACTTGATCTATTTATCTTGCAATGGGAAGAGGTGCCCGGTAGTGGGTTCGATCTTACGGTGCTCGATCCCAGTGACAGAAGGGGAAACGACATGTATGTATCATTGCTACTAAGGATAAAAAGACAGGATCTATATCTACCGCCATATAGATAAACGGATCTTGTCTACATCATGTCATCGTTCTTATTGCATTACTCCGTTTTTCCATGAACTTAATACACTAGATGCATGCTGGATAGCGGTCGATGTGTGGAGTAATAGTAGTAGATGCAGGCAGGAGTCGGTCTACTAATCTTGGACGTGATGCCTATGTAATGATCATTTCCTGGATATCATCATAATTATTTGAAGTTCTATCAATTGCCCAACAGTAATTCGTTTACCCACCATTTGCTATTTTTCTTGAGAGAAGCCACTAGTGAAACCTACGGCCTCAGGGTCTGCCTCATATATTTGCCTTGCAATCTACTTTTCCTTTGCATTTTTATTCAGATCTATTAAACCAAAAATACAAAAACACCTTGCTGCACTTTTATTTTTTTGTGATCTATTTATTCAATCTACTACAATTTATCTCACGTTCACTTGCCAATTTGTGGCGCTGCTACCCGAAAGGGATTGACAACCCCTTTAACACGCGGGTTGCGAGGTGTTGGTATTTGTGTGCAGGTGCTGTTTACGTTGTGTTCCTTGGTTCTCCTACTGGTTCGATACCTTGGTTTCATAACTGAGGGAACTACTCTACTGTTGCTGTGATACATCATCCCTCCCTCTCCGGGGAAATACCGACGTAGTTCCAGCTACCATCACAGGGCTTCGCCTAATCACTACGATGATATGACCGAGGTGTGTAACTGTGGAGGGGGGCACTGCACACGGCTAAGAGAAGACTTGGTGTGAGAGGTGGCCGGCCCAAGGGGGGCGCGCCATGGGGGGAGTCCTACTTGGACTCCTGGTCCAAGTAGGATTCGGTCCCCCCTTCCTATTCCAAGTAGGAGAAGAAGCGGAGGAGGAAGAGGAGAGAAGGAAGGAGGGGGGCGCCGCCCCTCCCATTGTCCAATTCGGACTGGGCAAGGGGGGCGCGCGCCACCTCCTGGCCGGCCCTCTCTCTTCTCCACTAAGGCATATGGTGGCCCATTAATTTCCCGGGGGCGGGGGTTCCGGTAACCCCCCGTTACACCAAAACTTATTTGAAATGACTCGAACCATTCTGGTGCCCAAATGTAGCCTTCCAATATATGAACCTTTATGTATCGACCATTTAGAGACTCCTTGTCATGACCGTTATCTTATCCGGGACTCCGAACAAACTTTGGTTCATCAAAACACGAAACTCATAAGACAAATCGTCATTGAACGTTAAGCATGCGGACCCTACAGGTTCGAGAACTATGTAGACATGACCGAGACACATCTCCAGTCAATAACCAATAGTGGAACCTGGATGCTCATATTGGTTTCTACATATTCTACGAAGATCTTTATCGGTCAAACCGCACAACAACATACGTAACTCCCTTTGTCATCGGCATGTTACTTGCCCGAGATTCGATCATCGGTATCCTCATACATAGTTCAATCTCATTACCGGCAAGTCTCTTTACTTGTTCAGTAATGCATCATCCCGCGACTAACTCATTAGTCACATTTCTTGCAAGGCTCATAGTGGTGTGCATTATCGAGAGGGCCCAGAGATACCTCTTCGATACACGGAGTGAAAAATCCTAATCTCGATCTATGCCAACTCAACAAACACCATCGGAGACAATTGTAGAGCATCTTTATAATCACCCTGTTACGTTGTGACGTTTGATAGCACACTAAGTGTTCCTCCGGTATTCGGGAGTTGCATAATCTCATAGCCATAGGAACATGTATAAGTCGTGAAGAAAGCAATAGCAGTAAACTAAACGATCATAGTGCTAAGCTAACGAATTGGTCTTGTCCATCACATCATTCTCTAATGTTGTGACCCCGTTCATCAAATGACAACACATGTCTATGGCTAGGAAACTTAACCATCTTTGATTAATGAGCTAGTCAAGTAGAGGCATACTAGGGACACTCTGTTTGTCTATGTATTCACACATGTACTAAGTTTCCGGTTAATACAATTCTAGCATGAATAATTAACATTTATCATGATATAAGGAAATATTAATAACAACTTTATTATTGCCTCTAGGGCATATTTCCTTTAGTCTCCCACTTGCACTAGAGTCAATAATCTAGATTACAAAATTATGATTCTAACACCCATGGAGTCTTGGTGTTGATCATGTTTTGCTCGTGAGAGGGGCTTAGTCAACGGGTCTGCAATATTCACAGCCGTATGTATCTTGCAAATCTCTATCTCTCCCTTCTTGACTTGATCGTGGATGGGATTGAAGCGTCTTTTGATGTGCTTGGTTCTCTTGTGAAATCCGGATTCCTTTGCCAAGGCAATTGCACCAGTATTGTCACAAAATATTTTCATTGGACCAGATGCACTCGGTATGACACCTAGATCGGATATGAACTCCTTCATCCAGACTCTTTCATTTGTTGCTTCCGAAGCAGCTATGTATTCCGCTTCACATGTAGATCCCGCCATGACGCTCTGCTTGGAACTGCACCAACTAACAGCTCCACCATTCAATATAAATATGTATCTGGTTTGTGACTTAGAGTCATCTGGATCAGCGTCAAAGCTTGCATCGACGTAACCGTTTACGATGAGCTCTTTGTCACCTCCATAAACGAGAAACATATCTTTGTCCTTTTTAGGTATTTCAGGATGTTCTTGACTGCTGTCCAGCGATCCACTCCTGGATTACTTTGGTACCTCCCTGCTAAACTAATAGCAAGGCACACATCTGGTCTGGTACACAACATTGCATACACCTATGGCTCAGACATAGGGAATGACTTTCATTTTCTCTCTATCTTCTGCAGTGGCCGGGCATTGAGTCTCACTCAACTTCACACCTTGTAACACAGGCAAGAACCCTTTCTTTGACTAGTCCGTTTTGAACTTCTTCAAAACTTTATCAAGGTATGTGCTCTATGAAAGTCCAATTAAGCGTCTTTATCTATCTCTATAGATCTTGATGCCCAATATATAAGCAGCTTCACCGAGGTCTTTCATTGAAAAATTCTTATTCAAGTATCCTTTTATGCTATTCAGAAATTCAGTATCGTTTGTGATCAACAATATGTCATCCACATATAATATCAGACATGCTACAGAGCTCCCACTCACTTTCTTGTAAATACAGGCTTCTCCAAAAGTCTGTATAAAACCATATGCTTGGTTCACTATATCAAAGCGTATATTCCAACTCCGAGAGGCTTGCACCAGTCCATAAATGGATCGTTGGAGCTTGCACACTTTGTTAGCACCTTTTGGATTGACAAAACCTTCTAGTTGCATCATATACAACTCTTCTTTAAGATATCCATTAAGTAATGCAGTTTTAACATCCATTTGCCAAATTTCAAAATTATAAAATGCGGCAATTGCTAACATGATTCGAACAGACTTAAGCATCGCTACGGCTGAGAAAGCCTCATCGTAGTCAACTCCTTGAACTTGTCGAAAACCTTTCGCAACAAGTCGAGCTTTGTAGACAGTAACATTACCGTCTCCATTTATTCTCTATGGCCTGCCGATCATCGGGCAAGTCAACCAAAGTCCACACTTAGTTCTCATACATGGATCCGATCTCAGATTTCATGGCCTCAAGCCATTTCGCGGAATCTGGGCCCATCATCGCTTCCTCATAGTTCGTAGGTTCATCATGGTCAAGTAACATGACTTCCAGAACAGGATTACCGTACCACTCTGGTGCGGATCTTACTCTGGTTGACCTACGAGGTTCAGTAGTAACTTGATCGGAAGTTTCATGATCATCATCATTAGCTTCCTCACTAATTGGTGTAGGAATCACTATAACTAATTTCTGTGATGGACTACTTTCCAATTCGGGAGAAGGTACGATTACCTCATCAAGTTCTACTTTCCTCCCACTCACTTCTTTCAAGAGAAATTCCTTCTCTAGTAAGGATCCATTCTTAGCAATGAATATCTTGCCTTCGAATATGTTATAGAAGGTGTACCCAACAATTCCCTTTGGGTATCATATGAAGACACATTTCTCCGATTTGGGTTCGAGCTTATCAGGTTGTAGCTTTTTCACATATGCATCGCAGACCCAAACTTTAAGAAACGACAACTTGGGTTTCTTGCCAAACCATAGTTCATATGGTGTCGTCTCAACGGATTTAGATGGTGCCCTATTTAACGTGAATGCAGCCGTCTCTAAAGCATAACCCCAAAACATAGCGGTAAATCAGTAAGAGACATCATAGATCGCACCATATCTAATAAAGTGCGGTTACGACGTTCGGACACACCATTACGCTGTGGTGTTCTAGGTGGTGTGAGTTGCGAAACTATTCCGCATTGTTTCAAATGAAGACCAAACTCATAACTCAAATATTCACCTCCATGATCAGATCGTAGAAACTTTATTTTCTTGTTACGATGATTGTCCACTTCACTCTGAAATTCTTTGAATTTTTCAAATGTTTCAAACTTGTGTTTCATGAAGTAGATATACCCATATCTGCTCAAATCATCTGTGAAGGTCAGAAAATAACGATACTTGCCGCGGGCATCAACACTCATTGGACCGCATACATCAGTATGTATTATTTCCAATAAGTCTGTTGCTCGCTCCATTGTTCCGGAGAACGGAGTTTTAGTCATCTTGCCCATCAGGCATGGTTCGCAAGCATCGAGTGATTCATAATCAAGTGATTCCAAAAGCCCATCAGCATGGAGTTTCTTCATGCTCTTTACACCAATATGACCTAAACGGCAGTTCCACAAATAAGTTGCACTATCATTATTAAAATTGTATCTTTTGGCTTCAATACTATGAATATGTGTATCACTACTATCGAGATTCAATAAAAATAGACCACTCATCAAGGGTGCATGACCATAAAAGATATTACTCATATAAATAGAACAACCATTATTCTCCGATTTAAATGAATAACCGTCTCACATCAAACAAGATCCAGATATAATGTTCATGCTTAATGTTGGCACCAAATAACAATTATTCAGGTCTAAAACTAACCCCAAAGGTAGATGTAGAGGTAGCATGCTGACCGCGATCACATCGACTTTGGAACCATTTCAAACGCGCATCATCACCTCGTCCTTAGCCAATCTTCGCTTAATCCGTAGCCCCTATTTCGAGTTGCAAATATGTGCAACAGAACCAGTATCAAATACCCAGGCGCCACTACGAGCATTAGTAAGGTACACATCAATAACATGTATATCAAATATACCTTTCACTTTGCCATCCTTCTTATCCGCCAAATACTTGGGACAGTTCCGCTTCCAGTGACCAGTCCCTTTGCAGTAGAAGCACTCAGTCTCAGGCTTAGGTCCAGACTTGGGCTTCTTCACTCGAGCAGCAAATTGCTTGCCGTTCTTCTTGAAGTTCCCCTTCTTCCCTTTGCCCTTCTTCTTGAAACTAGTGGTCTTGTTAACCATCAACACCTGATGCTCCTTCTTGATTTCTACCTCCGCATCCTTTAGCATCATGAAGAGATCGGGAATTGTCTTATCCATCCCTTGCATATTATAGTTCATCACGAAGCTTTTGTAGCTTGGTGGCAGTGATTGATGAACTCTGTCAATGACACTATCAACAGGAAGATTAACTCCCAGTTGAGTCAAGTGATTGTGGTACCCAGACATTCTGAGTATATGTTCACTGACAGAACTATTCTCCTCCATTTTGCAGCTATAGAACTTATTGGAGACTTCATATCTCTCAATCCAGGCATTTACTTGAAATATTAACTTCAACTGCAGGAATATCTCATATGCTCGATGATTTTCAAAACAACATTGAAGTCCTGGTTCTAAGCCGTAAAGCATGGCACACTGAACTATCAAGTAGTTATCAGGTTTGCTCTGCCAGACGTTCATAACGTCCGGAGTTGCTCTTGCAGCAGGTTTGGCACCTAGCGGTGCTTCCAGGACGTAATTCTTCTATGCGGCAATGAGGATAATCCTCAAGTTAACGACCCAGTCCGTGTAGTTGCTACCATCATCTTTCAACTTAGATTTCTCTTAGAACACATTAAAATTAAAAGGAACAGTAGCACATGCCATGTATCTACAACAACATAGACATGCAAAATACTATCAGGTACTAAGTTCATGATAAATTAAAGTTCAATTAATCATATTACTTAAGAATTCCCACTTAGATAGACACCCCTCTAGTCATCTAAAATATCACGTGATCCATATCAACTAAACCATGTCCGATCATCACGTGAGATGGAGTAGTTTTCAATGGTGAACATCACTATGTTGATCATATCTACTATATGATTCACGCTCGACCTTTCGGTCTCAGTGTTCCGAGGCCAGATCTGCATATGCTAGGCTCGTCAAGTTTAACCCGGGTATTCTGCGTGTGCAAAACTGGCTTGCTCTAGTTGTATGTGAACGTAGAGCTTATCACACCTGATCATCACGTGGTGTCTTGGCACGACGAACTGTAGCAACGGTGCATAGTCAGGGAGAACACTTATACCTTGAAATTTAGTGAGAGATCATCTTATAATGCTACTGCCGTACTAAGCAAAATAAGATGCATAAAGGATAAGCATCACATGCAATCTATATAAGTGATATGATATGGCCATCATCATCTTGTGCCTTTGATCTCCATCTCCAAAGCACGGTCATGATCACCATCGTCACCGACTTGACACCTTGATCTCCATCGTAGCATCATTGTCATCTTGCCAGCTATTGCTTCTACGACTATTGCTACCGCTTTGTGATAAAGTAAAGCAATTACATGGCGATTGCATTTCATACAATAAAGCGACAACCATATGGCTCCTGCCAGTTGCCGATAACTGTTACAAAACATGATCATCTCACACAAAAAATTATATATCATCACGTCTTGACCATATCAAATCAGAACAAGCCATGCAAAAACAAGTTAGACGTCCTCTACTTTGTTGTAGCAAGTTTTACGTGGCTGCTACGGGCTTCTAGCAAGAACCGTTCTTACCTATGCATCAAAACCACAACGATTTTTCGTCAAGTGTGTTGTTTTAATGTTCAACAAGGACTGTGCGTAGTCAAACTCGATTCAACTAAAGCTGGAGATACAGACACCTGCTAGCCACCTGTGTGCGAAGCAAGTCGGTAGAACCAGTCTCATGAATGCAGTCATGTAATGTCGGTCCGGGCCGCTTCATCCAACAATACCGCCGAATCAAAGTAAGACGTTGCTAGTAAGCAGTATGACTATTATCGCCCACAACTCATTGTGTTCTACTCGTGCATATAACATCTACACATAGACCTGGCTCTGATGCCACTGTTAGGGAACGCAGTATTTCAAAAGAATTGCCTACGATCATGCAAGATCTATCTAGGAGATGCATAACAACGAGCGGGGAGAGTGTGTCCATGTACCCTCATAAACCGAAAGCGAAAGCGTTTAGTAACGCGGTTGATGTAGTTGAACGTCTTTGCGATCCAACCAATCCAAGTACCGAACGTACGGCACCTCTGCGATCTGCACACATTCAGCTCGGTGACGTCCCTCGAACTCTTGATCCAGTTGAGGCCGAGGGAGAGTTCCGTCAGCATGATGGCGTGGCGACGGTGTTGATGAAGTTACCGGCGCAGGGCTTCGCCTAAGCACTACGACGATATGACCGAGGTGTGTTACTGTGGAGGGGGGCACCGCACATGGCTAAGAGAAGACTTGGTGTGCCTTTGGAGTGCCCCCCTCCCATGTATATAAAGGGGGGAGGATAGGTGGCCGACCTAAGGGGGGCACGCCATGGGGGGAGTCCTACTTGGACTCCCGGTCCAAGTAGGATTCGGTCCCCCCCTTTCCTATTCCAAGTAGGAGAAGAAGCGAAGGAGGAAGAGGAGAGAAGGAAGGAGGGGGGCGCCGCCCCCTCCCCTTGTCGAATTCGGACTGGGCAAGGGGGCGTGCGCCACCTCCTGTCCGGTGCTCTCTCTTCTCCACTAAGGCCCATGGTAGCCCATTAACTTCCGGGGGGGGGGGTCCGGTAACCCTCGGTACTCTGAAACTTATCTGAAACGACCCGAACCATTCTGGTGTCCGAATGTAGCCTTCCAATATATGGATCTGTATGTCTCAACCATTTCTAGACTCCTTGTCATGTCCGTGATCTCATCCAGGACTCCGAACAAACTTTGGTTCATCAAAACATGAAACTCATAATACAAATCGTCATCGAACGTTAAGCATGCGGGCCCTACGGTTTCGAGAACTATGTAGACATGACCGAGACACATCTCCGGTCAATAACCAATAGCGGAACCTGGATGCTCATATTGGTTCCTACATATTCTACGAAGATCGTTATCGGTTGAACCGCACAACAACATACGTAGTTCCCTTTGTCATCGGTATGTTACTTGCCCGAGATTTGATCGTCTGTAACCTCATACCTAGTTCAATCTTGTTACCGGCAAGTCTCTTTACTCGTTCCATAATGCATCATCCCACAACTAACTCATTAGTCACGTTGCTTGCAAGGCTCATAGTGATGTGCATTATCGAGAGGGCCCAGAGATACCTCTCTGATACACGGAGTGACAAATCGTAATCTCGATCTATGCCGACTCAACAAACACCATTGGAGACACTTGTATAGCATCTTTATAATCATCTAGTTACGTTGTGACATTTGATAGCACACTAAGTGTTCTTCCGAAATTTGGGAGTTGCATAATCTCAGGCATAGGAACATGTATAAGTCATGAAGAAAGCAATATCAATAAACTAAACGATCATAGTGCTAAGCTAACGGATGGGTCTTGTCCATCACATCATTCCCTAATGATGTGATCCCGTTCATCAAATGACAACACAAGTATATGGCTAGGAAACTTAACCATCTTTGATTAACAAGCTAGTCAAGTAGAGGCATACTAGGGACACTCTGTTTGTCTATGTATTCACATATGTACTAAGTTTCCGGTTAATACAATTCTAGCATGAATAATAAAATTTATCATGATATAAGGAAATATAAATAACAACTTTATTATTGCCTATAGGGCATATTTCCTTCAAGTATCCCATAGCTCCTTTATCAATTCCTTCTGAAACTTATCAGGGTCTAACAATGTTGGAGAAGTAGTAGTGCTGCTGTCAGAAACAATAATGGTTTCTTGCCCATTGTGATAAATACTTATTGTTTTGGCCTTCCAATCTAAATTGATTGGACTGTCATGATATAGCCAATCACAACCCAGTATAACATCATTGCTTTCCAATTTCAGTAGCTTGAAGGTGTCTTGAAATGTGTGCCCTTTAATAGTATAAGTAGTATCTGCAGTGTAAGCTCTAGTAGTTAATTGACCTCCTCCAGCCACTTTGATATTAAACAAATGTTTCTGACTCTCATATCAGTGAAGCCCACACCACCATAATCTTTAGGGGTGCATAGGTGTTCCCATCTTACCATGTGAAATTTCTTCTTCTTACTCCCAATGAAGTTATTTCTTATTGTATCAACTTTTTTCTGTATTTTGACAAGCAAAGTGTAGCAACCCAGAAGGTACATAGGGACATTTGATAAACATGTATTGATCAATATATCTCTTCCTCCATAAGAGAAATACTTGCATTGCCAAGAGTCCAACTTCTTTTCACCTTTTAATGAAAAAAATCATTACATGAGATCTTGTCTTTGCTGATTGGTTATCCCAGATATTATATTTTATTGGCAATTTTCCTATCTCACAGTTATATCAGCTACCCTCTGCTCCTCCTCTACACTTAACCCTACTATGAAAATATCACTCTTCAAGTAATTGACTTTCATGCCAAACATTTTCTCTAAACAGTAGAGAAGGAATTAGAATCCAGTAATAAACTCCATGTCATTATGTAAAAAAAGCAAAGTATCAGAAGCATATTGCAATTTTGTGCAAAACTGCCAGCGCTGACCGGTCCGAGCTCTAGGGTGCCACTTGTCGCGCTGCGATTGGCTGTGGACTAAATCATCATATGAGGTGCAAGTTGTGGGAGGCCTCAGTTCACTTTTGCAGCTTGTTGGACTAAATCATCACATTCTCTTCAAACTCTAGGATCTAGGATGGTATTACCTCCATAAACAATGTCTTAGTGTGAAAAGAAAGTTTTTCCCTAGGTGACAAGGCTTCAGATGGAATGATTACTGCAGGGAATTTCTTTAGCTTTTGGACTTATCCTGGTGTCATACTCCCTTCATTTCAAAATATAGTGTGCACACGCTTCCCGAGGTCCAACTTTGACCATAATTTTTTTTGAGAGTAGCTACTCCAGCTAGGGTTCGTCGCCGACGGGGCAGAAGCAAAGTTTGGGGAGAAGGGATCGGTCAACTTTGAGCATAAATTTAACCAACTAGACTGACTGCGGCGGGAGAAAAACATATATAATTGAAAACTTTTTTTGAATATGAATTCACTGGTATAACTTTTGCTCCGGCCGCGGTCAGTCTTGTTGGTTAAATTTATAGTCAAAATTGAAGCATGGGAATAGATAAATCACTATATTTCGAAACAGAGTGAGTAGTTGTAAGCTAGGGAAGTATAGGCAGCATCTCCTGATATCAGCATGACGGGCGAATCCAAGAAAAAGATTTTGCAGTCTGCTCCTCACATGTCACATCACGAGGCCTCCTCACATCAAAGCGCGCTGGTACCATTACAACCTTGTTGTTCTCTGCCTCTGTTCCTCCTTGCCGTCGTCAAGCATTACGCCTCCCATCTCAAGTCCCTTCTTCTTCTCGTATTCCATTGCTCCCCGGCCATCGGCTGCAAGTTCCACAGTTTTGGTTTCTCTTTCGATCCTCACATTTATATGTGGCAACTGATTGCCGCCGGTGGTTTTGCTTAGATCAAAATGGAGCGCGGCAACAAGAATGCGAGGGTCAAGAATGCGAGGGTGGATGAGCCGCTGCTACTACCAGTGCCAGCCAATGTCAAGCAAGAAGTGGCAGTAGTAGTAAAGGAGCCAAACGGAGGAGGAGGAGGTGGTGGTGCAGTTGTGGCGACGGAAGTAGCCCCCGTCGGAAAGGAGATCAACATGAAGATCGACTCGACCGCGCTCCACTACCCAATCTGCTCTGATCGCCTGAGGCCACCCGTCTTCCAGGTTTCTCTTCCTATTCGTTCGTTCGATCGATCGATCGATTAAAGGTTTCTTGCATTCGCATGTGTAGTCCCGATTTTATTTCATCTGTTCACGCATGCAATGCGCGGCCGGCTGCCACACGGCTTGCAGCAGATGGCAGAGAAAGCTCCTCGGCAAGCGGTGCCACTCGTGCGACCAGGGCGGCGCCTATGTCCGGTGCCCCGTGATGGACAACATCGTCTGCTCCGCTAGGGACCGGTGCGCCTATTGTCGGTGTCAAAACCAGCGGATCTCGGGTAGGGGGTCCCGATTTGTGTGTCTAAGGCTGATGGTAATAGGAGGCAAGGGACACGATGTTTTACCCAGGTTCGGGCCCGCTCGATGGAGGTAAAACCCTACTTCCTGCTTGATTAATATTGATGATATGAGTGTTACAAGAGTTGATCTACCACGAGATCGTAGAGGCTAAACCCTAGAAGATAGCCTATGGTGATTATGATTCTGTCTCTAAGGACTAAACCCTCCGGTTTATATAGACACCAGAGGGGGCTAGGGTTTACATGGAGTCGGTTACAAAGAAGGAAATATAATATCCGGATCACCAAGCTTGTCTTCCACGCGAGAGTCCCATCCGGACACGGGACGATGTCTTGAGTCTTGTATCTTCACGGTCCAACAGTCCGGCCAAAGCATATAGTCCGGCTGTCCGGATACCCCCTAATCCAGGACTCCCTGAATAGCCCCTGAACCAGGCTTCAATGACGATGAGTCCGGTGCGCAATTTGTCTTCGGCATAGCAAGGCGGGTTCCATCTCCGAATACTCCAAAGTACCCGTTGTAACGAACGGTGTCCGGCTTCCCATCAATGTTGTACTCCTCAGCTTCTGCGCTTCAATAATGACCATTTCCACGTGTCGAGCGAATACGAGGAGCCGGGGAATCTTTGCATTTTCCCCCTCCCCCCCGGTCCTCCAAGCAAAAACCGTCTATTTGAAGGGACAGGGATTCTCAGATCCCAGCTCCACCTTCTTCCCTTGAGCGAGCATCTGACAGAGCGTGCCCAGAAAAAATCATTCCAGCATGGTCGGTCGTCGCAGCTCCTCCTCTCTCGCTCCCGTAGCTCTAGGCCAGGTGATTGTGATGAATGTTTTGTTCCTCAAATCAGCTTAATAGAGCTGCAGACCCAGGGGTTTCTTCCACCGGCATTCATGGTCCCCGTTCGAGCCGGACTAGCCACCTATAATGGCGGGGAGCAAGCGGAGAGATCTCCTAATCCATCCTGGGGGAGCGAATATGCCTCATCCCACATCTGCTAAGAGGCGTCGGGTTTCCAATCCACCCATTCCTTCGTAGGCTCCTGGAGTTCCATGGCCTCGAGTTGCACAACTTCACCCCTGCCTCCGTGCTGCACATAGAAGGATACGTCGCCCTTTCTGAACTATTTCTGGGCTGCGAGGCTCACTTCGGGTTATGGAAGAAGTTGTTCTGCCTCGTTCCATGCAACCAGGGGGAATCCATATGTCAAGTGGGCGGAGCCGAAGTATGGCGCGTCGCCGAGACCGGATACCTATCCAGTACTCCCAAGAAGGCACCGGAGAACTGGCCCTCGGAGTGGTTTTATGTCAATGATGTTCCCCTTCCGGATCCAGCCCGGACAGGTCTCCCTGAGTTCAGTAATGCTCCACTGAAGGCACGCCGAAGTTGGCGCCCTCTGGGCCCCCGGGAGGAGGATACCGAAGAAATACATTTCCTGATGAGCAGGATAAAGTTACTGGCCAAATCAGGGCTGACAATAGTCGAGGTTATGGCAATATGCATAATGCGGGGAGTGCAACCGCTTCAGTATCGGGGAAAGCCCATGTGGCACTACAACGGGGAAAATGATGCCACCCGCTGTGGTCGTAAGGGTCCGGACTCCGTCATTGCTCTGGCGAGGATATTGTCCGATTTGTATAAAGGAGAAGAAGAAGAATTCCTTCATATTAAACCGCGGGATGGGTTTTCTATGTACAACCCCCCAAGTTGGGTAAGTTGTTACTCTTTTCCCCGCTTCATTTTTCTGGCGTCCTTCGTCAAGATTATTTACCTCGACATTTCTGAGCAGGAACTGAGGAGGGCCGTAGAAGGATTCTCCAGCCCCTCCCCGCAGCCAGAGGACCCTGGAAGGGCCTTCGATCCAGGACTCGAAGAAGACCCGGATATTACTGTGGAGCTCGTCAACGGGACATTTTATCAGGCGAGCTGCAATGGTGCTTCAGTGGCTATCATCGCCGACTATCCCGGACTGCTACCTGCCTCGCATGTAAGCAAAGCCAAAAAACCCTATCCTCTAACGAGGAATCCTTTCTGATGCCATGCCTGAAATATCGTATTTTTGTAGAGACGACAGTCGGAACGCGGCGCCGAGCCCCTGGGGGCCCGTCGGCAAAGGGCGTCCGGATCGGGCCGGTTAAAGAGGAAGGCGGTTAGGACCAAAACACCGCTACAGAGGTATGGTAAAAACCTGCTATGTGATTATTGTTTTGGAAATGTGACAACGTCCTTTGTGTCCTAGCAGAAAGAGGAGTAGCCGGACTTTATCTGGAGATCCTGCCAATCACGCTTCCACCAGCCGGATTCCATGACCGGCTTCGAGGGAGGAAGCGGACGCGGAGCCAATGCTGAATTGTCCTCCGACAGAGGATGCGGATATGCTCTCCACCATGAATTCCGAAGTAGAGAGTGCCATGAATCACTGGCGCCGACGGGCCGTACTTCGCAACAACATCTTCTCCGAAGAGGCATTTAATGCTTTCAATTCGGGAGATGCATACATCCGAGCTGCTCAAGGCGGGCTTGCCCGTGCGACGGACCAGTATGCCAAAGATATACGGGTAAGAAAATTTGATAAGCATGTGTAGCAGTAGCCCCTGAGACTTGAAACGGTTGGAAGAACTGTTTTAAGGATCAATGTATGCACATGTCCTTGTAGATAAGAATGCCCAATTGTCTCGAGAGCTGGAGGAGTGAAAGACCCAGCTGAGGGCCACGGTTGCCAAGATAGAGGAATCCCAGAAGGCCTCATTTGGTAACATTTGTCTCAATTGTATGGAAATGTACCAGTGAGTAAGCGGCTTGTATGATAAGTCTAACAGAGAATTATGCAGATAATCCCAGGGTGAATCCGGAGGTCGTAAGAGATGATGAGTCACATCTCCAAAGGCAGCTAAAAGCTGGCGAGCGTATTCTTACGCAAGTTCGGCAGGAGAAGAACAATCTTGAAGATGCCAATGTCCGGCTGGGCGTCGAATTAGGATATGTTCGCTCTCAGCTGACAGACTCCGTGAAGGAGAACAGAAGGCTTCGTCGCGGCATTTATGGTAAGTGCCTAGATGAACTATAGTACAGCTCGGCGAGGAAGCATATTGAAAGAATTTATGTCTGTAGGTATGTTGACGGGCCGCCCTGAAGAGGAGATGCCCGCGTCTGCAAGCAATTTGCTACAAGACCTCTCACAGCTGCACGAACGAGCTCGGCAAGTGATGCAGGGTATTGCCCAGGCCTTGTGGCCATCCACCTTCCCGCCAAAAGGCATGGGGGAGCTCGTGGATATGCTCCAAGGAGCACGACGGCGCTTCTGATTGTGGAAGATGTCAGCCTGCCGACAAGGTGCCAGAGAAGCCTGGGCTATGGTGAAGACGCGCTACACCAAGCTTGACCCGAACCATATGGCCGAAGTCGGACCGGCGGGGCCAGATGGGCAAGAAATTTCCGTGAGTCTCGTGTATAACTAGGAAGCGTTAGCCACAAAGTATTCCCAACAGGATTGTAAGCTAGATAACATGTTGGACGGTATAGAGGAAGAATATAGTCAGTCCAAGTGACTATGTAATTCAATGTACATGTGTAGTGCCTAGCCGGATTGAAATCATTTGTCATGGCGGACCTTTTCGCTTCAGCCCCCGGATCCGACAGTCCGGGGTGTATCCAAATACCCGCTCAGTTATGCAGAACCGGGGTATGCGTGGAAACCAGGCATAGGGGTCATAAGTGCTTTAACAGACAAGTACCCAACTAGTTATGTTATATTACATGGATAGTAAGAAACATCTTCCAGGGAGAATAGTTCCGTTAGAGGTTCCTTTCCCTGGGTGCGCATGCATCGATGTACATGTTCGGACTGCAAACAGAGACGCAGGATAAAAAACTTCTGGGGGTTCACGTTGTGATAAATGAATAAAACATCTTTTGTTCACCGACCGAATATTCCCTTAAGAACGCTAGCTTTTGGCTTCACCCAGTCTGAGGTACACATTCGGCTCAACCGGCAGTAACAATCGCAGAGGTGCTCCCCTTATGCCCTAGCCGACTTAACGAGAACGTAGGGCATAAACACAAGATCCAGGCAACCCAACATGGCCACATCTTAAGTCATATCGATGCATATAATGGTAAAGAAAAGGCACATATGGAAAAAGAACGCATATGTGATAGGCAAGAAGCCATGAAAGCAATTATATTTAGCTTCCGTATAGGAAGCCCCCAGGTATGGCTTACACACATAGTGCGGTCGGAGCGATCTGAGCATCCACACTATATTGAGTTATTTGTGTGAAGAATGAAAAAGAACGAGAAAGGGAAAAAGGGGAGGAACATAATGAAAAAGGAGTGGTGAGGAGACGAACACTAAATTCGGCGCTAGGCGTAGAATCTCCAGAGTCTGGCTGCGTTCCATGGGTTTGGCTCGAGTCTGTTATCGGATGCATTACGTAGGTGGTACCCTCCTCCGGTGAGAACTTTGTCAATAATGAAGGGACCCTCCCACTTAGGTTTGAGCTTGTCCTTCTTCTTCTCTGGTAGGCGTAGAACGAGTTTGCCAATATTATAAGTTTTGGCCCGCACTTATCTCCTTTGGTACCGTCGAGCCTGCTGCTGATAGAATGTGGAACGGGCTTTTGCAACGTCACGCTCCTCCTCCAGGGCATCTAAGTTGTCCTGCCGATCTAACTTGGCTTCCTTCTCTTCGTACATGCGTACGCGGGGCGAATCATGTATTATGTCGCAGGGTAGTACTGCTTCTGCACCGTATACCATAAAAAATGGTGTGTATCTGGTGGCGCGATTCAGTGTGGTCCGCAGCCCCCAGAGTACGGAGTCGAGCTCCTCGACCCAGTGCGTGTCCGATTCTGTCAAGAATCGCACTAGTCTGGGTTTGATGCCGCCCATGATGAGACTGTTCGCGCGTTCGACCTAGGCGTTTGTTTGCGGATGGTAGATGAAGGCGTAATCGAGCTTAATGCCCAAGTTGCCGCACCAGGTTTTCACTTCATCGGCTGTGAAGTTTGAGCCATTGTCAGTGATGATGCTGTGGGGGACGCCGTATCGGTGTACAACCTCGGATATGAAGTCTATCACTGGTCCCAATTCGACCATTTTGACTGGTTTGGCTTCTATCCATTTGGTGAATTTTTCCACCATGACCAATAGGTATTTTTTCTTATGGCTTCCCCCTTTAAGGGGTCCAACCATATCCAGCCCCCAGACCGCAAAGGGCCAAGTGATGGGGATTGTTTGGAGAGCGGTAGGGGGCATGCGGCTCTGATTGGCAAAGACTTGGCAACCGACACAGTGTTGGACAAGGTCTTGTGCGTCCGCTCGGGCTGTAGGCCAATAAAAGCCTGTGCGGAAGGCCTTGCTGACAAGTGCCCGAGCCGCAGCGTGGGTGTCCGCCGAGTCCAGCGTGGATTTCAGCCAAGAGCTGCCGCCCTTCCTCTTCGGAGATGCATCTTTGGAGCACTCCGGTCACACTTTTCTTGTAGAGTTCCCCCTCATGGACTTTGTAGGCTTTGGAACACCGCACAATGCAACGTGCTTCATTTTGGTCCTCGGGGAGCTCCTGCCTATTTAAGTAGGCCAAGAAAGGCTCAGCCCACGAGGCGATTACAGCCATGATTTCGTGGGCTGAAGGTGTTATTTCGGTGGTGGAGCCTCCGATTACGTCTGATGGTTCGGAATCTGGGGGTGTATTCGAATCCGTGCTAATGTTGTCAGACTCCCCTTCCCATACCACAGATGGCTTGAACAACCTTTCCAGGAATATGTTAGGTGGGACAGGGTCGCGTTTAGCACCGATGCGGGCGAGGATGTCCGCCGCTTGATTGTTTTCTCGAGACACATGGTGGAATTCGAGCCCCTCGAACCGAGCTAACATTTTAAGGACGGCATTACGGTAGGCCACCATTTTCGGATCCTTAGCATCAAAGTGTCCGTTTATTTGTGATATTGCGAGATTTGAATCCCCGCGCACCTCCACGCATTGAATGCCCATAAAGACTGCCATCCGAAGACCGTGTAACAGAGCCTCGTATTCGGCTGCGTTGTTGGAGTCTGTGTATAATATTTGGAGTATGTATTGGACCGTGTCTCTGGTGGGAGACGTCAGGACTACACCTGCTCCCAATCCGGCCAACATTTTAGAGCCGTCGAAGTGCATGGTCCAGTTAGAGTATGCACCGTACTCTTTAGGGAGTTCGGCTTCTGTCCATTCGGCGACAAAGTCAGCTAGTACTTGCGATTTAATGGCTCGCTGTGGTTTGTATGTTATGTCACACGGAAGGAGCTCGATGGCCCATTTAGCAATCTGGCCTGTAGCGTCGCGGTTATTTATTATGTCGTTGTGTGGTACTTCGGAGGCCACCGTGATCGAACACTCTTGGAAGTAGTGTCGTAGCTTCCGGGATGCCATGAAGACTGTGTATGCTATCTTTTGATAGTGTGGGTATCAGGATTTGCATGGGGTGAGGACCGTGGATATGTAATATACCGTCTTATGGAGCAGGAATTTGTATCCGTTGGCCTCTCGTTCGACGACGAGCAATGCGCTTACAACTTGATGTGTTGCGTCTATGTACAATAACATAGGTTCGCTAGTGTTTGGCGCTGTTAGGACTGGATTACTGGCCAATAAGGTCTTTATTTCATCCAGTCCGGCCGCGACTGCATCCTTCCACACGAAGTGTTCGGTGCGCCGAAGAAGGCGGTAAAGACGTAATGCCTTTTCTCCTAATCGGGAGATGAAGCGGCTTAGGGCAGCCACACATCCAGCTAGTTTCTGGATATGCTTGAGGTCTGTTGGGAAAGCCAACTGCGACAAAGCTCGGATTTTTGCTGGATTTGCTTCAATTCCTCTATTGGAAACAATGAAGCCGAGCAGCTTCCCAGAGGGCATGCCGAAAACACATTTTTCCGGGTTTAGCTTGATGTCGTATGTCCGGAGGTTATCGAACGTAAGCCTCAAGTCGTCTATTAGGGTTTCGACGTGTCTTGTTTTTATGACCACGTCGTCTACGTATGCGTCCACTGTTTTGCCGATTTGCTTCTCTAGGCATGTTTGAATCATGAGTTGATAGGTTGCGCCAGCATTTTTAAGCCCGAAAGGCATAGTGTTGACGCAGAAAGGACCATATGGCGTTATGAAGGCCGTTGCAGCTTGGTCGGACTCTGCCATCTTTATTTGATGGTATCCAAAGTATGCGTCGAGGAAACCAAGTGAGTCGTGTCCTGCGGTGGCGTCGATGATTTGGTCGATGCGAGGGAGGGGGAAGGGATCCTTGGGGCAAGCCTTGTTGAGGTCTTTGAAGTCGACACATAGGCGCCAGGATTTGTCCTTCTTCGGTACCATTACCAGATTTGCCAGCCAATCTGTATGCTTGATATCTCTGATGAATCCAGCCTCAAGTAACTTGGCTAGCTCTTCTCCCATGGCTTGCCGTTTAGGCTCTGAGAAGCGCCTAAGAGTCTGTTTGACTGGCTTGTATCCTTTCAGTATGTTGAGGCTGTGTTCGGCCAGCTCGCGTGGGATGCTCGACATGTCTGAAGGATGCTAGGCAAAAATGTCCCAATTCTCGCATAGGAATTCGCGTAGTGTGGCGTCCATTGTGGGGCTCAACTGTGTCCTGATACGTCCATTTTGCATCATGCTTTTATATCAATATTTATTGCTTTATGGGCTGTTATTACACATTATATCTCAATACTTATGGCTATTCTCTCTTATTTTACAAGGTTTACAATGAAGAGGGGGAATGCCGGTAGCTGGAATTCTGGCTAGAAAAGGAGCAAACATTGGAAACCTATTCTGCATAGCTCCAAAAGTCCTGAAACTCCACGAAACAACTTTTTGGAATTAATAAGAATTTCTGAGCGAAAGAAATAGGCCAGGGGGCCCACACCCTGTCCAGGAGATAGGGGGGCGCGCCCCCCCTATAGGGCGCACCCCTATCTCCTGGGCCCCCTGGTGGGCCTCCGGCGTCCATCTTCTGCTATATCATCACTTTTACCCTAGAAAAAATCGTGGGCAAGCTTACGGGACGAAACTCCGCCCGCCACAAGGCGGAACCTTGGCGGAATCAATCTAGGGCTCTGGCAGAGCTGTTCTTCCAGGGACACTTCCCTCCAGGAGGGGGAAATCATCACCAACGTCATCACCAACGATCCTCTCATCGGGAGGGGGTCAATCTCCATCAACATCTTCACCAGCACCATCTCCTCTCAAAACCCTAGTTCATCTCTTGTATCCAATCTTGTATCAAAACCAAAAATTGGTACCTGTGGGTTGCTAGTAGTGTTGATTACTCCTTGTAGTTGATACTAATTGGTTTACTTGGTGGAAGATCATATGTTCAGATCCTTTATGCATATTATTACTCCTCTGATTATGAACATGAATATGCTTTGTGAGTAGTTACGTTTGTTCCTGGGGACATGGGTGAAGTCTTGCTATTAGTAGTCATGTGAATTTGGTATTGGTTTGATATTTTGATGAGATGTATGACATAGTGGTGTTATGTGAACGTCGACTACATGACACTTCACCATTATTTGGGCCTAGAGGAAGGCATGGGGAAGTAATAGGTAGATGATGGGTTGCTAGAGCGACAGAAGCTTAAACCCTAGTTTATGCATTGCTTCGTTAGGGGTTGATATGGATCCATATGTTTAATGTTGTAGTTAGGTTTACCTTAATACTTCTTTTGTAGTTGCGGATGCTTGCAATAGGGGTTAATCATAAGTGGGATGCTTCTCCTAGTTAGGGCAGTATCCAAGTACCGATCCACCCACATCAAATTATCAAAGTACCGAACACGAATCATTTGAGCGTGATGAAAACTAGCTTGACGATAATTCCCAATGTGTCCTCGGGAGCTCCTTTCTCATTATTAGAATTGTCCAGGCTTATCCTTTGCTACATAAAGGATTGGGCCACCTTGCTGTACTTTATTTACTTTATTTACTTGTTGCTCGTTACTATTTATCTTATCACAAAACTATCTATTACCTACAATTTCAGTGCTTGCAGAGAAAACCTTACTGAAAACCGCTTATCATTTCCTTCTTCTCCTCGTTGGGTTCGACACTCTTACTCATCGAAAGGACTATGATAGATCCCCTACACTTATGGGTCATCAAGACTCTTTTCTGGCACCGTTGCCGGGGAGTGTAGCGCTTTTGTGAGTGGAACTTGGTAAGGAAACATTTATATAATGTGCTGAAATTTTTTGTTACTTGTCACTATGGAAATTAATCCTTTGAGGGGCTTGTTTGGGGTATCTTCACCCCAACCAGAAGAGCAAAGAGTTGCTCCTCAACCTACTGAACTTGATGAAAATATTTACTTTGAGATTCCTTCGGGCATGATAGAGAAACTGCTAGCTAATCCATTTGCAGGAGATGGAACATTGCATCCTGATTTACACCTTATCTTTGTGGATGAAGTTTGTGGATTATTTAAGCTTGCAAGTATTCCCGATGATGTTGTCAAAAGAAAGGTCTTCCCTTTATCTTTGAAGGGAGATGCAATGACATGGTATAGGCTATGTGATGATACAAGATCTTGGAATTATAAGCGATTGAAGTTGGAATTTACCAGAAGTTCTATCCTATGCATCTTGTTCACTGTGATCGTAATTACATATATAATTTTTGGCCTCGCGAAGTAGAAAGCATCGCTCAAGCTAGGGGGAGGCTTAAGTCAATGTTATATTCATGCCCCAATCATGAGCTCTCTCGGGAAATGATTATTCAGAATTTCTATGCTCGGCTTTCTCTTGATAATCGCAACCTGCTCGATACTTCATGTGTTGGTTCTTATATGCTGAAGACTATTGATTTCAAATGGGACTTATTGGAAAGAATTAAACTCAACTCTGAAGATTGGGGTTCCGACGATGGTAAGGAGTCAGGTATGACACCTAAGTTCGATTGTGTTAAATCTTTTATGGATACCGATGTTTTTCGTGGATTTAGCACTAAGTATGGACTTGACTTTGAGATAATAGCTACTTTTTGTGAATCTTTTGCTACTCACATTGATCTCCCTAAGGAGAAGTGGTTTAAATATAATCCTCCTATTGAAGTGAAAGTAGTTGCACCTATTACGGTCGAAGAAAAGACTATTACCTATAGTGATCCTATTGTTCCTACTGCTTATGTTGAAAAACCTCCTTTTCCTGTTAGGATAAAGGATCATGCTAAAGCTTTGACTGTTGTTCGTAAGAGTAATACTAGGACTTATACACCTCCTGAGCAAATTAATGTTGAACCTAGTATTGCTATGGTTAAAGATCTCTTGGATGAGGACTTAGATGGGCATGTTATTTCTTTCTTGGGTGAGGCTGCTAATATTATTAAACCTGATACTAAGACACGTAGACCTGTCGTAGGCACGCCTGTTATTTCTGTTAAGATAGGAGATCATTGTTATCATGGCTTATGTGATATGGGTGCCAGTGTTAGTGCGATACCTTATGATCTTTATAAAGAAATTATGCACGACATTGCACCCGTTGAATTAGAAGAGATTGATGTTACTATTAAGCTTGCTAATAGGGATACCATTAAACCTATCGGGATTGTTAGAGATGTTGAAGTTTTGTGTGGGAAGGTTAAATACCCTGCTGATTTTCTTGTTCTTGCTTCCCCACAAGATGCCTTTTGTCCCATTATTTTTGGTAGGCCCTTCTTGAATACTGCTAGTGCTAATATTAATTGTGAAAGGAATATTGTTACTATTGGCATAGATGGTATGTCTCATGAGTTTAATTTTGCTAAGTTTAGTAGACAACCTCGCGAAAGGGAACCACCTAGTAAGGATGAGATTATTGGTCTTGCTTCCATTGTTGTTCCTCCAACTGATCCTTTAGAACAATATTTGCTAGACCATGAAAACGATATGTTTATGAAGGAAAGGGAAGAAATAGATGAAGTGTTCCTTAAACAGGAACCTATGCTGAAACATAACCTTCCCGTTGAAATTCTTGGGGACCCCCCTCCACCCAAGGGTGATCCCGTGTTTGAACTTAAACCATTAACTGATAATCTTAAGTATGCTTATCTTGATGAAAAAGAAATATATCATGTTATTATTAGTGCTAACCTTTCAGAGAAAGAAGAAGAAAGATTATTGAAAACTCTGAAGAAGCACCGTGCAACTATTGGATATACTCTGGATGATCTTAAGGGCATTAGTCCCACATTATGTCAACACAAGATTTCAGTGGAGAAAGATGCCAAACCAGTTAGAGATCCTCAAAGACGATTAAATCCCAAGATGAAGGAAGTGGTAAGAAAGGAGATACTAAAGCTCCTTGAGGCAGGTATTATTTATCCCGTTGCTAATAGTGAATGGGTAAGCCATGTCCATTGTGTCCTTCAAAAGGGAGGTATTACCGTCATTCCTAATGATAAAGACGAATTGACCCCGCAAAGAATTATTATAGGTTATAGGATGGTAATTGATTTCCGTAAGTTAAATGAAGCTACTAAGAAAGATCATTACCCTTTACCTTTTATTGATCAAATGCTAGAAAGGCTATCCAAACACACACATTTTTGCTTTCTAGATGGTTATTCTAGTTTCTCTCAGATACCTGTGTCAGCGAAGGATCAATCTAAAACTACTTTTACTTGCCCTTTTGGTACTTTTGCTTATAGACGTATGCCTTTTGGTTTATGTAATGCACCTGCTACCTTTCAAAGATGCATGATGGCTATATTATCTGATTTTTGTGAAAAGATTTGTGAGGTATTCATGGATGACTTCTCCGTCTATGGATCCTCCTTTGATGATTGTTTGAGCAACCTTGATCGAGTTTTGCAGAGATGTGAAGACACTAGTCTCATCCTGAATTGGGAAAAGTGTCACTTTATGGTTAATGAAGGCATTGTCTTGGGGCACAAGATCTCCGAGAGAGGTATTGAAGTTGATAAAGCCAAAGTTGATGATATTGAAAAGATGCCATGTCCCAAGGACATAAAAGGTATAAGAAGTTTCCTTGGTCATGCCGGTTTTTATAGGAGGTTCATTAAGGACTTTTCAAAAATCTCTAGGCATCTGACTAATTTATTGTAAAAAGATATCCCTTTTGTCTTTGATGATGATTGTGTAGAAGCTTTTGAAACACTTAAGAAAGCTTTGATCACTGCACCTATTGTTCAGCCACCTGATTGGAATTTACCTTTTGAAATTATGTGCGATGCTAGTGATTATGCTGTAGGTGCTATTCTTGGGCAAAGAGTTGATAAGAAATTGAATGTTATCCAGTATGCTAGTAAGACTCTTGATACTGCCCAGAGAAATTATGCTACTACTGAAAAATAGTTCTTAGCAGTTGTGTTTGCTTGTGATAAGTTTAGACCTTATATTGTTGATTCCAAAGTTACTATTCACACTGATCATGCTGCTATTAAATATCTTATGGAAAAGAAATATGCTAAGCCTCGACTTATTAGATGGGTTCTCTTGCTCCAAGAATTTGACTTGCATATTATTGATAGAAAAGGAGTTGAGAACCCCGTTGCAGATAACTTGTCTAGGTTAGAGAATGTTCTTGATGACCCACTGCCTATTAATGATAGCTTTCCTGATGAACAATTAGCGGTTGTCAATGCTTCTCATAATGCTCCTTGGTATGCTGATTATGCTAATTACATTGTTGCTAAATTTATACCGCCTAGTTTCACATACCAGCAAAAGAAAAAGTTCTTTTATGATTTAAGACATTACTTCTGGGATGATCCACACCTTTATAAAGAAGGAGTAGATGGTGTTATTAGATGTTGTGTGCCTGAGCATGAACAGGAACAGATTCTATGTAAGTGTCACTCTGAATCTTATGGAGGACACCACGCTGGAGATAGAACCGCACACAACGTACTACAATCTGTTTTTATTGGCCTACTCTTTTCAAAGATGCTCGTAAGTTTGTCTTATCCTATGATGAATGTCAAAGAATAGGTAACATTAGTAGACATCAAGAAATGCCTATGAATTACTCTCTTGTTATTGAACCATTTGATGTTTGGGGCTTTGATTATATGGGACCTTTTCCTGCCTCCAATGGTTATACACATATCTTAGTTGCTGTTGATTACGTTACTAAGTGGGTAGAAGCTATTCCAACTAGTAGTGTTGATCATAACACTTCTATTAAAATGCTTAAAGAAGTTATTTTCCGAGGTTTGGAGTCCATAGATATCTTATGACTGATGGTGGTTCACATTTTATTCATGGTGCTTTCCGTAAGATGCTTGCTAAGTATGATGTCAATCATAGAAATAGCATCTCCTTATCATCCGCAGTCTAGTGGTCAAGTAGAGTTGAGCAATAGAGAGCTCAAATTAATTTTGCAAAAGACTGTGAATAGATCTAGAAAGAATTGGTCCAAAAAACTTGATGATGCATTATGGGCCTATAGAATTGCATACAAAAATCCTATGGGTATGTCTCCTTATAAGATGGTTTATGGAAAAGCGTGTCATTTACCTCTTGAACTTGAACATAAGGCATATTGGGCTATCAAAGAGCTCAAGTATGACTTCAAACTTGCCGGTGAGAAGAGGTTATTTGATATTAGCTCACTTGATGAATGGAGAACCCAAGCATATGAGAATGCCAAGCTTTTCAAAGAAAAAAGTCAAACACTGGCATGATAAGAGGATACAAATGCGTGAGTTTAACGTAGGATTATGTGTTATTATTCAACTCTCGTTTAAGATTTTTTGCAAGAAAACTTCTCTCAAAATGGGAAGGTCCCTACGTTATCGAGGAGGTCTACCGTTCTGGTGCTATAAAATCAACAACTTCGAAGGCACGAATCCGAGGGTGGTAAACCGTCAAAGAATTAAACACTATATTTCAGGTAATCCTATCAATGTTGAAACTAATATTATTGATACTGTAACCCCTGAGGAATACATAAGGGACACTTTCCAGAACGTTCCAGACCCCGAAAAGGCATAGGTATGTGGTACGGTAAGTATACCGACTCCAAAACAACTCCAATGGCAATTTTTATCAGTTTTGGATTATTTAAGAATTTTAGGAAGAAAGAAGTAGTCCGAAAGGGACACGAGGCTCCCACGAGAGTGGAGGGCGCCCCCCTGTAGGGCGCGCCCCCTATCTCGTGGGCACCTCGTGTGCCTTCCGGACTCCGTTTTCTTGTATGTTACGTAATTTGGTCGGTAAAAATTCATTATATATACTCCCGAAGGTTTTGACCACTGTATCACGCAATCATCCTCTGTTTTCGTTTTGAGTTGTTCCTGTTGCAGAATTAAGCAAGATGTTTTCTCAGGAGTCAGTTGGGGAGAGCCGGGTGTCTCACCCAACGCCAAGTCCAGGAGCGAATAACGATGTGTATCACTTTGGACCATCAACGGAGGATGAGATGGAGGCTGATTTGAAAAGGATAGATGCCTTGGAAGAAGATCAAGAAGTCACCTCTCGTCTCCGAGCAGAGTTCATGATGGGGGAACTACCGAGCATGGCTATTCCAACTTCGGTCATCCCTTCCAACTCTAGATTTCTTTCTTATGAAAATATGAAAAAGAGTTTGACTTGTTCTCCAGAAGCTATGCAACATCCTTGGGTAAAAGGAGCTTTGGCCATTACGGGCAAGCTCCGTAAAGAAATTATGGATCTCAAACAACAAGTCAATAAGCTCGAGGAGGAGAACCGCATCCTGAAGGGCATCATCGCCAAGAAGATCATAACACCAACCGTGAAGAAGGAGAAATAATCACATGGGTATGGGCACTCCCCTTGGCAACTTCCAAGCTTGGGGGAGGTGCCCCGGTATCGTATCACCATCACAGTCCTATCTTTACCGCTTTATTTAGTCCGATCCTTTTAGTAGTATCTTGATTTAGTAGTTTGAAGTTTCGATATCAAGTAGTTTGAGTTTTGCATTGTGATCTCTTTAAGTAATCAACTGCGTGTGCTATCTATAATAAAGTTTAGTGTTGAGTCAAGGGCTTTGCTATGTGCTATGATCTTGAGAAAGTAGAAAGAATAAAAGAGTTCATATTGATCTTATGATAGTGATAACTTCACACATAGAAAGTATGAGGCATAAAAATTGTTGAGAGTTGATGAACGTAGCCTTGGTCATCGTTGCAATTAATAGGAAGTGATAAGGAAAGAGGGGTTCACATATAAATATATTATCTTGGACACCTTTTATGATTGTGAAGCACTCATTGCGTATGACATGCTAAAAGAGTTGATGTTGGACAAGGAAGACAACGTAATGGTTTATATTTTCCGACATCTCAGTTAAAGTATATTGTCATTGACCTTCCAAACATTTTGAGCTTGCCTTTCCCCCTCATGCTAGCCAAATTCCTGCACCAAGTAAAAATACTACTTGTGCTTCCAAATATCCTTAAGCCTAGTTTTGCAATGAGAGTCCACCATACCTACCTATGGATTGAGTAAGATCCTTCAAGTAAGTTGTCATTGGTGCAAGCAATAAAAATTGCTCTCTAAATATGTATGACTTATTAGTGCCGAGAAAATAAGTTTTGTACGAACTTGTTGTGGAAGTAATAAAAGCGACGGACTACATAATAAAGGTCCACATAGAAGGGGCAATATTAAGTGACGTTCCTTTGCATTAGGATTTTATGCATAAACTCTAAACGCGCATGACAACCTCTGCTTCCCTCTGCGAAGGGCCTATCTTTTACCTTATGTTTTTATTTTATGCTTGATTCAAGGTGATCCTCACCTTTCCCTTTTTACTTTATCCTTTGGCAAGCTCCTCGTGTTTGGAAGATCATGATATGTATATCCAATTGGATGTAAGTTAGCATGGGCTATTATTGTTGACATAACCTAAAGGTGAATACGTTGGGAGGCAACACAATAAGCCCCTATCTTTCTCAGTGTCCGGCTGAAACTCTATAACCACAAGTGCCGCGTGAGTGTTAGCAATTATAGGAGACTACGAGATAGTTGAGTATGTGAGCTTGCTGAAAAGCTCTATTATTGACTCTTTCTGATATTACTATAAATTGCAATTGCTTCAATGACTGAGATTATAGTTTGTTAGTTCCCAATGAAGTTTTTGAACCATAATTGACATTGTGAATTGCTTGTTACTTGAGCATAGGAAATCATATGACAAAATCTATATATGTTGTTGTTATTAGAATGATCATGATGCACTCATGTCCGTATTTTATTTTTGTCGACACCTCTATCTCTAAACATGCGGACATATTTTTCGATTTCGGCTTCCGCTTGAGGACAAGCAAGGTCTAAGCTTGGGGGAGTTGATACATCCATTTTGCATCATGCTTTTATATCAATATTTATTGCATTATGGGCTATTATTACACATTATATCTCAATACTTATGGCTATTCTCTCTTATTTTACAAGGTTTACCAAGAATAGGGGGAATGACGGCAGCTGGAATTCTGGCTGGAAAAGGAGCAAACGTTGGAAACCTATTCTGCACAGCTCCAAAAGTCCTGAAACTCCACGAAACAACCTTTTGGAATTAATAAGAATTTCTGAGCGAAAGAAATAGGCCAGGGGGCCCACACCCTGTCCAGGAGACAGGGGGGAGCCCCCCCTATAGGGCGCGCCCCTATCTCCTGGGCCCCCTGGTGGGCCTCCGACGTCCATCTTCTGCTATATCATCACTTTTACCCTAGAAAAAATCATGGGCAAGCTTACGGGACGAAACTCCGCCGCCACGAGGTGGAACCTTGGCGGAATCAATCTAGGGCTCTGGCGGAGCTGTTCTGTCGGGGACACTTCCCTCCGGGAGGGGGAAATCATCACCAACGTCATCACCAATGATCCTCTCATCGGGAGGGGGTCAATCTCCATCAACATCTTCACCAGCACCATCTCCTCTCAAAACCCTAGTTCATTTATTGTATCCAATCTTGTATCAAAACCACAAATTGGTACCTGTGGGTTGCTAGTAGTGTTGATTACTCCTTGTAGTTGATACTAATTGGTTTACTTGGTGGAAGATCATATGTTCAGATCCTTTATGCATATTATTACTCCTCTGATTATGAACATGAATATGCTTTCTGAGTAGTTATGTTTGTTCCTAAGGACATGTGTGAGGTCTTGCTATTAGTAGTCATGTGAATTTGGTATTCGTTCGATATTTTGATGAGATGTATGTTGTCTTTTCCTCTAGTGGTGTTATGTGAACGTCGACTACATGACACTTCACCATTATTTGGGCCTAGAGGAAGGCATGGGGAAGTAATAAGTAGATGATGTGTTGCTAGAGTGACAGAAGCTTAAACCCTAGTTTATGCGTTGCTTCGTTAGGGGTTGATATGGATCCATATGTTTAATGTTGTGGTTAGGTTTACCTTAATAATTCTTTTGTAGTTCCAAATGCTTGCAATAGGGGTTAATCATAAGTGGGATGCTTGTCCTAGTTAGGGCAGTACCCAAGTACTGGTCCACCCACATATCAAATTATCAAAGTACCGAACACGAATCAATTTAGCGTGATGAAAACTAGCTTGACGATAATTCCCAATGTGTCCTCGGGGGCTCCTTTCTCATTATTAGAATTGTCTAGGCTTATCCTTTGCTACATAAAGGATTGGGCCACCTTGCTACACTTTATTTACTTTATTTACTTGTTTCTCGTTACTATTTATCTTATCACAAAACTATCTATTACCTACAATTTTAGTGCTTGTAGAGAAAACCTTACTGAAAACCGCTTATCATTTCCTTCTGCTCCTCGTTGGGTTTGACACTCTTACTTATCAAAAGGACTACGATAGATCCCCTACACTTGTGGGTCATCATGTCCAGATGGAGGCTGTCTTCGTGGGGTCCGTTGGATGGACCTGGAATTTAACTATCTCGTCTGCGGGTTTAAATGATGTGGACTTGGGTTGTTTGTCGAGTAGCACGTTGTCCCTGTCCACTGTGGCGTGTAACATTGTTAGTTCTTCGGTCGCTAGGGCTTCAGATAATGCCTCCAGGGCGAGTGCTGCAGTTTTATTTTCGGTGCGGAGTGCGACATCCGGGTCACTTGCTAGAGTGATGATTCCATTGGGTCCAGGCATTTTAAGCTTCATGTATCCGTAATGGGGTATAGCTTGAAAGCTTGTGAATGCGTCCCGCCCTAAAAGGGCGTGGTATCCACTGCTGAAGGGAGCCACTTGGAATGTGATTTCTTTGGACCTGTAATTCTCCGGGGTGCCGAATACCACGTCGAGTGTGATTTTTCCCGCACACCGCGCCTCCCGACTAGGGATGATTCCCCTGAAGGTTGTGCCGCTCTGCTCAATGCGACTTTTGTCCATTTCCATCTTGCTGAGTGTTTCTTCATAGATCAAGTTTAGTCCACTTCCGCCGTCCATGAGTACTTTAGTGAGCCGAAAGCCGTCCACGATTGGGCTAAGGACCAATGCGGTAGGTGCCCGGACTGTCTGGAATTGGGGTTCGTCACTGGCACTGAAAGTTATAGCAGTGTCGTTCCACGGGTTTATTTTTGCCACATGGCAAATTTCAGCGAGATTTCGATGGGCTCACTTGCACCTATTATTTGAGGTGAAAGTCTCGAAGACTGTCAGTACCGTATTGTTTTCTTTGGCGGGATGTTGTTCTGCTTTATGGCTTACAAGAAGATCCTCACCACTTTTTGCTACCTACCGGAGTATCCAACATGTTCTAAGGCTATGTGTTGGTGTAGTGTCCGGCGAGCTATGGAGTTTACATGGCCCATTGAGCCATTCTTCCAATACGGTTCCACGCCCTGGGGTGGGCTTTGGTTTTTTGGTGATTGGATCGGCTGACTTATGGGAGTTCGCCCGTTTAGTAAGAGCCGGACTATCCCAAAATTCTGCTTGGGTTTTCCAGGCGCTTTCCATCGCAGAATACTTCTGTACTATGGTTGCTAAGTCGGCAAAGTGTGCTATGTCACGGCGACTTATAGCATTAAGGATCCCTTTGTTCGTGTAGTTTTTGTAAAAAAGTGAGATTGCGTCTTCCTCACGACAGTCTTTGACCTTGTTTAGCACAAGGAGGAATCTGGCCCAGTAGTGATGTACTGTCTCTTGGGGATCTTGTCTGATATGGAAGAGACAGTATAAGTCCGGGTGGGCGGGTGTAGATGAATCTGAATTCTGATCCGATCTAACGCCCTGGGGCGGGGGAGCTTCCGGGCTTGACATCTCGGGATCCATAGCGTTGCCCAATTTTTCCGGTCCGATACCCGATTCTAAGTCTGGCGTCTGGGTCGTGTCCTCCCATGAGCGGGTATCCGGCTCAGGGAGCTCGGTAATCCGGACATAATTCGTCCTCAAAATAGAGGGACAATCCGTATGTGGCTCCGCCACTACCACTATCTCGTGGGTGACCGGTGGGGATTTGATATCCTGTTGGTCGGGTTTAAGCCTGATCCGGTCATAGTCTGTCGCGACTCCCAAAGCGGCGATGCAATCCAAGAGCTCATTAAGGGAGGAGAGCTCCCTCGGATCCATCTGTTCGGCGAGTTCCGAATTGACGTGGAGGCTATTCGTGATGACCCGAGAGGTCATCGTCGGTGCAACAGCCGGTCGGGCGGCCATGACGAAACCTCCTAGTCATAGAGTTTGGCCTACAGCAAGCGCTCCCCCAGAGGGGATGTTGTCCTTGACAACGAGATGGGCCATCGAGCCTTGCAGCAATGACACAGAGGAACTCTCAATAAAAGCACCAACGTCGGTGTCAAAAACGGCGGATCTCGGGTAGGGGGTCCTGATCTGTGTGTCTAAGGCTGATGGTAATAGGAGGCAAGGGACACGATATTTTACCCAGGTTTGGGCCCTCTCGATGGAGGTAAAACCCTACTTCCTGCTTGATTAATATTGATGATATGAGTGTCACAAGAGTTGATCTACCACGAGATCGTAGAGGCTAAACCCTAGAAGCTAGCCTATGATGATTATGATTCTGTCTCTAAGGACTAAACCCTCCGGTTTATATAGACACCGGAGGGGGCAACGGTTTACATGGAGTCGGTTACAAAGAAGGAAATATAATATCCGGATCGCCAAGCTTGCCTTCCACGCAAAGGAGAGTCCCATCCGGACACGGGACGAAGTCTTGAGTCTTGTATCTTCACGGTCCAATAGTCCGGCCAAAGTATATAGTCCGGTTGTCCGGATACCCCATAATCCAGGACTCCCTCACCTACCACCAGCACGGCTGCCCGAGCTATGTGCCCTACTACGAGCCCCGAGACCACGGGAGCATGTGCCCGCACGCGCCCTGCTCGTGCACGGAGCCTGGCTGCGCCTTCGTCGGCTCGCCATGCCGCCTCCTCGCCGACCTCATCGACGCACACTCCTGGCCCGTGCACACCATCCGCTACGGCACGCACCTCGGGCTCGGCGTGCGGGCGTCAGAGCCGCGGGTCCTGCTCGTCGCGGCGGAGGAGGACGAGGCCGTGTTCCTCCTGGCTATCGGCGCGCTCGGGCCGTCCAGGACCGTCTCGGTGGTGTGTGTGAGGGCCAACGGCGAGGCTGGTCAGCAGTACGGGCTCAAACTCTGGGCGCACGCCAGCAACGAGCGCGCCATCACGCTGGACTGTGAAGTCACCAGCAGCGCTACACCGGGCAAGGTCGCCTGGAGACGGTGGAGTTCTTGACGGTGCCGCCGGCCATGATGACTGGACCTCAGGTGGACAAAGAGATGGTCATCACTGTTTGCATTGACAAGAGCTTCTGATTGATCCAATGATGTTGACCAGACATGCATGCGCTGGATGAATTGACCTGGTCTTTCTGCAAGCAAAACATGACCTTGTTGTCCATCTGCTAATCTATCTACTTATGCTAATGCAGTGTTTAGTTTAGTTGGTAGGAATTAGGGGTGTGGTTTCACTTGGAGCATGTGAAACTTTGATGATTGTGAGAACCATGTACTAATCAGATTCTTTCGTCATGTTAGCCTTTATCTTAATTACTTCATGTCACTTGATTGTTCCACACAAGATGTGTCCATAAAATCATTATTCCAAAATGCAAGTTGTTCTAATGTCGTGAGAGCATCTCCAACAAGAAACCACATCACCACATGAGATGCCTTCACGTAGTCCCTCGAACGAAAAAAAACCTACGAAAATAAACCAACCAAAAAAAATCGAGCCCCCCTCGCACGAACCGGGAGCGAGGCCTCCTTGTGAAAAAAAATATCTGACGATCCAGACTGCCCTCGATCATCTCGCTATGAGGACGAGAACCATGCCCCAGCCGCCATAGTGGAGAGGAGCCGCCGCCGCCGAGATCCGAGAGGAGCTGGCCACCGGACACCATGACCTCCCTCCCCAGCCGGCCGCCACCCCCCCCCCAACAGCCATGTACAACGGGGCAGCGATGGGTCTCGGCCTCCCTCCTCCCTTCATCCAAGGCTAGGAACTCCCCTCCCCTACCTGATCTCCTCCCTTCGTCCAAGGACACGAGCTCCCCTCCCCTACCAGATCTGACGGAGAGAGGGCCAGGTCTTGCCACTATTGGAAATATGCCCTAGAGGCAATAATAAAATGGTTATTATTATATTCCTTGTTTATGATAATTGTTTATTATCCATGCTAGAATTGTATTGATAGGAAACTCAGATACATGTGTGGATACATACATAACACCATGTCCCTAGTAAGCCTCTAGTTGACTAGCTCGTTGATCAATAGATGGTTACGGTTTCCTGACCATGGACATTGGATGTCGTTGATAACGGGATCACATCATTAGGAGAATGATGTGATGGACAAGACCCAATCCTAAGCCTAGCACAAGATCATGTATTTCGTATGCTAAAGCTTTTCTAAATGTCAAGTATCTTTTCCTTAGACCATGATATTGTGCAACTCCCGGACACCGTAGGAATCCTTTGGGTGTGTCAAACGTCACAACGAAACTGGGTGGCTATAAATGTGCACTACGGGTATCTCCAAAAGTGTCTGTTGGGTTGGCACGAATCGAGACTTGGATTTGTCACTCCGTGTGACGGAGAGGTATCTCTGGGCCCACTCGGTAGGACATCATCATAATGTGCACAATGTGATCAAGGAGTTGATCGCGGGATGATGTGTTACGGAACGAGTAAAGAGACTTGCCGGTAACGAGATTGAACAAGGTATCGGGATACCGACGATCGAATCCCGGGCAAGTACTATACCGCTAGACAAAGGGAATTGTATACGGGATTGATTGAATCCTTGACATCGTGGTTCATCCGATGAGATCATTGTGGAACATGTGGGAGCCAACATGGGTATCCAGATCCCGCTGTTGGTTATTGGCCGGAGAGTTGTCTCGGTCATGTCTGCATGGTTCCCGAACCCGTAGGGTCTACACACTTAAGGTTCGATGATGCTAGGGTTATAGGGAATAGATATACGTGGTTACTGAATGTTGTTCGGAGTCCCGGATGAGAGCCCAGACATCGCGAGGAGTTCCGGAATGGTCTGGAGGTAAAGATTTATATATGGGAAGTCATGTTTTGGTCACAAGAAAAGTTTCGGGTGCTATCGGTAACGTACCGGGACCACTGGGAGGGTCCCAGGGGTCCACCAGGTGGGGCCACCGGCCCCAGAGGGCTGCATGGGCCAAGTGTGGGAGGGGACCAGCCCCAGGTGGGCTGGTGCGCCCCCCCCCCCACCAGGGCCCAAGGCGCCTAGGGTTGAAAACCCTAGAGGAGGGGGGTGCCGCCACCTTGCTTGGGGGGCAAGGCACCCCTCCTGGCCGCCGCCCCTCCCCTCTAGATGGGATCTGGAGGGGGCCGGCCCGCTCTCCCCTTCCCCTATAAATAGTGGGGGTTTTGGGGCTGCCAAACACATGAGTTTTTCTCCCCCTTAGCGCAGCCCTACCCCTCTCCCTCCTCTTCTCTTGCGGTGCTTGGCGAAGCCCTGCTAGAGAGCCACGCTCCTCGATCACCACCATGTCATTGTGCTGCTGCTGGACGGAGTCTTCCCCAACCTCTCCCTCTCTCCTTGCTGGATCAAGGCGTGGGAGACGTCACCGGGCTGCACGTGTGTTGAACACGGAGGTGCTGTCCGTTCGGCACTAGGATCTTCGGTGATTTGGATCACGACGAGTACGACTCCCTCAACCCCGTTCTCTTGAACGCTTCCGCTCGCGATCTACAAGGGTATGTAGATGCACTCCTGTCTCTTGTTGCTAGAATCTCCATAGATTGATCTTGGTGATGCGTAGCAAATTTTGAATTTCTGCTACGTTCCCCAACAATGGCATCATGAGCTAGGTCTATTACGTAGATTCTATGCGCGAGTAGAACACAAGTTGTTGTGGGCGTTGATTTTGTTAAATATGCTTACCGTTACTAGTCCAATCTTGTTTCGACGGTATTGTTGGATGAAGCGGCCCAGACCGACCTTACACGTACGCTTATGTGAGACAGGTTCCACCGACTAACATGCACTTGTTGCATAAGGTGGCTAGCGGGTGCCAGTCTCTCCCACTTTAGTCGGATCGGATTTGATGAAAAGGCTCCTTATGAAGGGTAAATAGCAATTGGCATATCACGTTGTGGCTTTTGCGTAGGTAAGAAACGTTCTTGCTAGAAACCCATAGCAGCCACGTAAAACATGCAAACAACAATTAGAGGATGTCTAACTTGTTTTTGCAGGGTATGCTATGTGATGTGATATGGCCAAAAAGAATATGATGAATGATATGTGATGTATGAGACTGATCATGTTCTTGTAATAGGAATCACGACTTGCATGTCGATGAGTATGACAACCGGAAGGAGCCATAGGAGTTGTCTTTATTTATTGTATGACCTGCGTGTCACTGTATAAGGCCATGTAATTACTTTACTTCATTGCTAAACTGTTAGCCATAGTAGTAGAAGTAATAGTTGGCGAGATAACTTCATGGAGACACGATGATGGAGATCATGGTGTCATGCCGGTGACGATGATGATCATGGAGCCCCGAAGATGGAGATCAAAAGGAGCAAAATGATATTGGCCATATCATGTCACTGTTTGATTGCATGTGATGTTTATCATGTTTATGCATCTTATTTGCTTAGAACGACGGTAGTAAATAAGATGATCCCTCATAATAATTTCAAGAAAGTGTTCCCCCTAACTGTGCACCGTTGCGAAAGTTTGTCGTTTCTAAGCACCACGTGATGATCGGGTGTGATGGATCCTTACGTTCACATACAACGGGTGTAAGACAGATTTACACATGCGAAACACTTAGGTTGACTTGACGAGCCTAGCATGTACAGACATGGCCTGGGAACACAAGAGACCGAAAGGTCGAGCATGAGTCGTATAGTAGATACGATCAACATGAAGATGTACACCGATGATGACTAGTCCGTCTCACGTGATGATCGGACACGGCCTAGTTGACTCGGATCATGTAATCACTTAGATGACTAGAGGGATGTCTATCTGAGTGGGAGTTCATAAGATGAACTTAATTATCCTGAACATAGTCAAAAGATCTTTGCAAATTATGTCGTTAGCTCACGCTTTAGTTCCACTGTTTAGATATGTTCCTAGAGAAAATATAGTTGAAAGTTGACAGTAGCGATTATGTGGACAGTAGAAAGCTTATGTCCTTAAGGCACCGCTCAGCGTGTTGAACTCCAAACGTCATCTGTGGATGTTGCGAACATCGGACATACACGATTTGATAACTACATGATAGTTCAGTTAAACGGTTTAGAGTTGAGGCACCAAAGACGTTTTTCGAAACGTCGCGGAACATATGAGATGTTTCGAGGGCTGAAATTGGGATTTGAGGCTCGTGCCCACGTCAAGAGGTATAAGACCTCCGAGATTGTCTTAGCCTGCAAACTAAGGGAGAAAAGCTCAAATCATTGAGCTTGTGCTCAGATTGTCTGAAGTGCACCAAACACTTAAATCGAGTGGGATTTGATCTTCCAGATGAGATAGTGATGTTTCTCCAAAGTCATTGCCACCAAGCTGCTAGAGCTTCATGATGAACTATAACATATCAGGGATAGAGATGATGATCCTTGAGGTATTCGCGATGTTTGACACCGCGAAAGTAGAAATCAAGAAGGAGCATCAATTGTTGATGGTTGGTGAAACCACTAGTTTCGAAGAAGGGCAAGGGCAAGAAGGGATACTTCATGAAACGGCAAATCAGCTGCTGCTCTAGTGAAGAAACCCAAGGTTGAACCCAAACCCGAGACTAAGTGCTTCTGTAATAAGGGGAACAGCCACTGGAGCAACATTACCCTAGATACTTGGTAGATGAGAATGCTGGCAAGGTCGATAGAAGTATATTGGATATACATTATGTTAATGTGTACTTTACTAGTACTCCTAGTAGCACCAGGGTATTAAGATACCGGTTCGGTTGCTAAGTGTTAGTAACTCGAAATAAAAGAGCTACGGAATAAACGGAGACTAGCTAAAGGTGAGCTGACGATATGTGTTGGAAGTGTTTCCAAGTTTGATGTGATCAAACATCGCACGCTCCCTCTACCATCAAGATTAGTATTAAACCTGAATAATTGTCACTTGGTGTTTGCATTGAGCATAGACATGATTGGATTATGTCTATCGCAATACGGTTATTCGTTTAAGGAGAATAATGGTTACTCTGTTTATTTGAATAATACCTTCAATGGTATTGCACCTAAAAGGAATGGTTTATTGAATCTCGGTCGTAGTGATACACATTTTCATGCCAAAAGATATAAGATAGTAATGATAGTACCACTTACTTGTGGCACTGCCATGTAAGTCATATTGGTATAAAACGCATGAAGAAGCTCCATGTTGATGGATCTTTGGACTCACTCGTTTTTGAAAAGTTTGAGACATGCGAACCATGTCTATTGGTGTATACGCATGAAGAAGCTCCATGCAGATGGATCCTTTGGACTCACTTGATTTTGGATCACTTGAGATATGCAAATTGTACCACATGGGCAAGATGACTGAAAGCCTCGTTTTCAGTAAAATGGAACAAGGTAGCAACTTGTTGGAAGCAACACATTTTGATGTGTGCAGTCCAACGAGTGCTGAGGCATGCAGTGAATATCGTTATGTTCTTACTTCACAGATGATTTGAGTAGATACTGAGTATATTTACTTGATGAAACACAAGTCTGAATTATTGAATGGTTCAAGTAATTTCAGAGTGAAGTTGAAGATCATCATGACAAGAGGATAAAATGTCTATGATATGATCATAGAGATGAGTATCTGAGTTACGAGCTTTGGCACGCAATTAAGACATTGTGGAAATTGTTTAACAATTAATACCGCCTGGAACACCATAGTGTGATGGTGTGTCCAAACATCATAGTTGCACCCTATTGGATATGGTGCGTACCATGATGTCTCTTATCGAATTACCACTATCGTTCATGGGTTAAGCATTAGAGACAACCGCACTCACTTTAATAGGGCACCACGTAATTCCGTTGAGATGACACCGTATGAACTATGGTTTAGAGAAACCTAAGTTGTCATTTCTTAAAGGTTTGGGGCTGCGACACTTATGTGGAAAAGTTTCAGGTTGATAAGCTCGAACCCAAAGCGGATAAAATGCATCTTCATAGGACACCCAAAACAGTTGGGTATACCTCCTAATTCAGATCCGAAAGCAATAGGGATTGTTTCTTGAATCGGGTCCTTTCTCGAGGAAAGGTTTGTCTCGAGAATTGAGTGGGAGGATAGTGGAGACTTGGTGAGGTTATTGAACCATCACTTCAAACAGTGTGTAGCAGGGCACAGGAAGTTGTTCCTGTGGCACCTACACCAATTGAAGTGGAAGCTTATGATAGTGATCATGAAGCTTCGGATCAAGTCACTACCGTACCTCGTAGGACGACAAGGACGCGTACTACTTCAGAGTAGTACAGCAATCCTGTCTTGAAGGTCATGTTGCTAGACAACAATGAACCTACGAGCCATGGAGAAGCGATGGTGGGCCCATATTCCGACAAATGGTTAGAAGCCATGAAATCCGAGATAGGATCCATGTATCAGAACAAAGCATGAACTTTGGTGGACTTGCCCGATGATCGGCAAGCCACCACCACCACCCCCAACAGCCATGTACAACGGGGCAGCGATGGGTCTCGGCCTCCCTCCTCCCTTCATCCAAGGCTAGGAACTCCCCTCCCCTACCCGATCTCCTCCCTTCCTCCAAGGACACGAGCTCCCCTCCCCTACCAGATCTGACGGAGAGAGGGCCAGGTCTTGCCACTGTTGGAAATATGCCCTAGAGGCAATAATAAAATGGTTATTATTATATTCCTTGTTTATGATAATTGTTTATTATCCATGCTAGAATGGTATTGATAGGAAACTCAGATACATGTGTGGATACATACACAACACCATGTCCCTAGTAAGCCTCTAGTTGACTAGCTCGTTGATCAATAGATGGTTACGGTTTCCTGACCATGGACATTGGAAGTCGTTGATAACGGGATCACATCATTAGGAGAATGATGTGATGGACAAGACCCAATCCTAAGCCTAGCACAAGATCATGTATTTCGTATGCTAAAGCTTTTCTAAATGTCAAGTATCTTTTCCTTAGACCATGATATTGTGCAACTCCCGGACACCGTAGGAATGCTTTGGGTGTGTCAAACGTCACAACATAACTGGGTGGCTATAAATGTGCACTACGGGTATCTCCAAAAGTGTCTGTTGGGTTGGCACGAATCGAGACTTGGATTTGTCACTCCGTGTGACGGAGAGGTATCTCTGGGCCCACTCGGTAGGAAATCATCATAATGTGCACAATGTAATCAAGGAGTTGATCGCGGGATGATGTGTTACGGAACGAGTAAAGAGACTTGCCGGTAACGAGATTGAACAAGGTATCGGGATACCGACGATCGAATCTCGGGCAAGTACTATACCGCTAGACAAAGGGAATTGTATACGGGATTGATTGAATCCTTGACATCGTGGTTCATCCGATGAGATCATTGTGGAACATGTGGGAGCCCACATGGGTATCCAGATCCCGCTGTTGGTTATTGGCCGGAGAGTTGTCTCGGTCATGTCTGCATGGTTCCCGAACCCGTAGGGTCTACACACTTAAGGTTCGATGACGCTAGGGTTATAGGGAATAGATATACGTGGTTACTGAATGTTGTTCGGAGTGCCGGATGAGAGCCCAGACGTCGCGAGGAGTTCCGGAATGGTCTGGAGGTAAAGATTTATATATGGGAAGTCATGTTTTGGTCACAAGAAAAGTTTCGGGTGCTATCGGTAACGTACCGGGACCACTGGGAGGGTCCCGGGGGTCCACCAGGTGGGGCCACCGGCCCCAGAGGGCTGCATGGGCCAAGTGTGGGAGGGGACCAGCCCCAGGTGGGCTGGTGCGCCCCCCCCACCAGGGCCCAAGGCGCCTAGGGTTGAAAACCCTAGAGGAGGGGGGTGCCGCCACCTTGCTTGGGGGGCAAGGCACCCCTCCTGGCCGCCGCCCCTCCCCTCTAGATGGGATCTGGAGGGGGCCGGCCCGCTCTCCCCTTCCCCTATAAATAGTGGGGGTTTTGGGGCTGCCAAACACATGAGTTTTTCTCCCTCTTGGCGCAGCCCTACCCCTCTCCCTCCTCTTCTCTTGCGGTGCTTGGCGAAGCCCTGCTAGAGAGCCACGCTCCTCGACCACCACCACGTCGTTGTGCTGCTGCTGGACGGAGTCTTCCCCAACCTCTCCCTCTCTCCTTGCTGGATCAAGGCGTGGGAGACGTCACCGGACTGCACGTGTGTTGAACGCGGAGGTGTTGTCCGTTCGGTACTAGGATCTTCGGTGATTTGGATCACGACGAGTACGACTCCCTCAACCCCGTTCTCTTGAACGCTTCCGCTCGCGATCTACAAGGGTATGTAGATGCACTCCTGTCTCTTGTTGCTAGAATCTCCATAGATTGATCTTGGTGATGCGTAGAAAATTTTGAATTTCTGCTATGTTCCCCAACAGTGGCATCATGAGCTAGGTCTATTACGTAGATTCTATGCACGAGTAGAACACAAGTTGTTGTGGGCGTTGATTTTGTTAAATATGCTTACCGTTACTAGTCCAATCTTGTTTCGACGGTATTGTGGGATGAAGCGGCCCATACCGACCTTACACGTACGCTTATGTGAGACAGGTTCCACCGACTAACATGCACTTGTTGCATAAGGTGGCTAGCGGGTGCCAGTCTCTCCCACTTTAGTCGGATCATATTTGATGAAAAGGCTCCTTATGAAGGGTAAATAGCAATTGGCATATCACGTTGTGGCTTTTGCGTAGGTAAGAAACGTTCTTGCTAGAAACCCATAGCAGCCACGTAAAACATGCAAACAACAATTAGAGGATGTCTAACTTGTTTTTGCAGGGTATGCTATGTGATGTGATATGGCCAAAAAGAATGTGATGAATGATATGTGATGTATGAGACTGATCATGTTCTTGTAATAGGAATCACGACTTGCATGTCGATGAGTATGACAACCGGAAGGAGCCATAGGAGTTGTCTTTATTTATTGTATGACCTGCGTGTCACTGTATAATGCCATGTAATTACTTTACTTCATTCCTAAACTGTTAGCCATAGTAGTAGAAGTAATAGTTGGCGAGACAACTTCATGGAGACACGATGATGGAGATCATGGTGTCATGCCGGTGACGATGATGATCATGGAGCCCCGAAGATGGAGATCAAAAGGAGCAAAATGATATTGGCCATATCATGTCACTGTTTGATTGCATGTGATGTTTATCATGTTTATGCATCTTATTTGCTTAGAACGACGGTAGTAAATAAGATGATCCCTCATAATAATTTCAAGAAAGTGTTCCCCCTAACTGTGCACCGTTGCGAAAGTTCGTTGTTTCGAAGCACCACGTGATGATCGGGTGCGATAGATTATAACGTTCACATACAATAGGTGTAAGCCAGATTTACACACACGAAACACTTAGGTTGACTTGACGAGCCTAGCATGTACAGACATGGCCTCGGAACACAAGAGACCGAAAGGTCGAACATGAGTCATATAGTAGATGCGATCAACATGAAGATGTTCACCGATGATGACTAGTCCGTCTCACGTGATGATCGGACACGGCCTAGTTAACTCGGATCATGTATCACTTAGATGACTAGAGGGATGTCTATCTGAGTGGGAGTTCATTAGATGAACTTAATTATCCTGAACATAGTCAAAAGGTCTTTGCAAATTATGTCATAGCTCGCGCTTTAGTTCTACTATTTTAGATATGTTCCTAGAGAAAATATAGTTGAAAGTTGATAGTAGCAATTATGCGGACTGGGTCCGTAAACCGAGGATTGTCCTCATTGCTGCGTAGAAGGCTTATGTCCTTAATGCACCGCTCGGTGTGCTGAACCTCGAACATCGTCTGTGGATGTTGCGAACATCTGACATACATGTTTTGATGACTACGTGATAGTTCAGTAATGTTAAACGGTTTAGAATTGAGGCACCGAAGACGATTTTGAAACGTCACGGAACATATGAGATGTTCTGAGGGCTGAAATTGGGATTTCAGGCTCGTGTCCATGTCAAGAGGTATAAGACCTCCGGCGAGTTTTCTAGCCTACAAACTAAGGGAGAAGATCTCAATCGTTGAGCTTGTACTCAGATTGTCTGGGTACAACAATCACTTGAATTGAGTGGGAGTTAATCTTCCAGATGAGATAGTGATGTTTCTCCAAAGACATTGCCACCAAGCTACTAGAGCTTCGTGATGAACTATAACATATCAGGGATAGATATGATGATCCTTGAAATATTCACGATGTTTGACACCGCGAATGTAGAAATCAAGAAGGAGCATCAATTGTTGATGGTTAGTGAAACTACTAGTTTCAAGAAGGGCAAGGGCAAGAAGGGGTACTTCATGAAACGGCAAATCAGTTGCTGCTCCAGTGAAGAAACCCAGGGTTGAACCCAAACCCGAGACTAAGTGCTTCTGTAATGAGGGAACGGACACTGAAGCAGAACTACCCTAGATACTTGGTAGATGAGAAGGCTGGCAAGGTTGACAGAAGTATATTGGATATACATTGAATTAAATGTGTACTTTACTAGTACTCCTAGTAGCACCAGGGTATTAAGATACCTGTTCGGTTGCTAAGTGTTAGTAACTCAAAATAAAAGAGCTACGGAATAAACGGAGACTAGCTAAAGGTGAGATGACAATGTGTGTTGGAAGTGTTTCCAAGGTTGATGTGATCAAGCATCGCCTGCTCCGTCTACCATCGAAATTGGTGTTAAACCTAAATAATTGTTATTTGGTGTTTGCGTTGAGCATAGACATGATTTGATTATGTCTATCGCAATACGGTTATTCATTTATGGAGAATAATGGTTACTCTATTTATTTGAATAATACCTTCAATGGTCTTGCACCTAAAAGAATGGTTTATTGAATCTCGATCGTAGTGATACACATGTTCATGCCAAAAAGATATAAGATAATAATGATAGTACCACCTGCTTGTGGCACTGCCATTTGAGTCATATTGGTACAAAATGCATGAAGAAGCTCCATGTTGATGGATCTTTGGACTCACTCATTTTTGAAAAGTTTGAGACATGCGAACCATGTCTATTGGTATGTGCGCATGAAGAAACTCCATGCAGATGGATCGCTTGGACTCACTTGATTCTAAATCACTTGAGACATGCAAATCATACCACATGGGCAAGATGACTGAAAAGGCTTGTTTTTCAGTACGATGGAACAAGAAAGCAACTTGTTGGAAGTAATACATTTTGATGTGTGCAGTCCAATGAGCGCTGAGGCACGCAGTGGATATCGTTATGTTCTTACTTCACAGATGATTTAAGTAGATGTTGTATATTTACTTGATGAAACACAAGTCTAAATTATTGAAAGGTTCAAGTAATTTCAGAGTGAAGTTGAAGATCTTCGTGACAAGAGGATAAAAATGTCTATGATATGATCATAGAGATGAATATCTGAGTTGCGAGTTTGGTACACAATTAAGACATTGTGGAAATTGTTTCACAATTAACACCGCCTGGAACACCATAGTGTGATGGTGTGTCCGAACATCATAGATGCACCCTATTGGATATGGGGCATACCATGATGTCTCTTATCGAATTACCACTATCGTTCATGGGTTAGGCATTAGAGACAACCGCATTCACTTTAAATAGGGCACCACGTAATTCCGTTGAGATGACACCGTATGAACTATGGTTTAGAGAAACCTAAGCTGTCGTTTCTTGAAAGTTTGGGGCTGCGACGCTTATGTGGAAAAGTTTTATCCTGATAAGCTCGAACCCAAAGCGGATAAATACATCTTCATAGGTCACCCAAAACAGTTGGGTATACATCCTATTTCAGATCTGGAAGCAAAAGATATTGTTTCTTAAACGGGTCCTTTCTCGAGGAAAAGTTTCTCTTGAAAGAATTGAGTGGGAGGATGGTGGAGACTTGATGAGGTTGTTGAACCATCACTTCAACTAGTGTGTAGCAGGGCACAGGAAGTTGTTCCTGTGGCACCTACACCAATTGAAGTGGAAGTTGATGATAGTGATCATGAAACTTCGGATCAAGTCACTACCAAACCTCGTAGGACAACAAGGACAGGTACCGCTTCAGAGTGGTACGGTAATCCTGTCTTGGAGGTCATCTTGCTAGACAACAATGAACCTATGAGCTATGAAGAAGCGATGGTGGGCCCGGATTCCGACGAATGGATCGAGGCCATAAAATCCGAGAGAGGATCCATGTATGAAAACAAAGTATAGACTTTGGAAGAACTACTTGATGGTCGTAAGGCTGTTGGGTACAGATGGATTTTAAAAGGAAGACGGACAATGATGGTAAGTGTCACCATTAAGAAAGCTCGACTTGTCGTTAAGATGTTTTTCGACAAGTTCAAGGAGTTGACTACGATGAGACTTTCTCACTCATAGTGATGCTAAGAGTCTGTTGGAACTATATTAGCAATTACTGCATGATTTATGAAATCTTGCAGATAGGATGTCAAAACAATGTTTCCTCGATGATATTCTTGAGGAAACGTTGTATGTGATACAACGAGAAGGTTTTGTCATTCCTGAAAGATGCTAACAAGTACGCAAAGCTCCAGCAATCCTTCTAAGGACTGGAGTAAGCATCTCGGAGTTGGAATATATGCTTTGATGAGATGATCAAAGATTTTGGATTTATACAAAGTTTATGAGAAACTTGTATTTCCAAAGAAGTGAGTGGGAGCACTATAGCATTTCTGATGAGTATGTTGTTGACATATTGTTGATCGGAAATGAGGTAGAATTTCTGAAAAGCATATAGGGTTATTCGAAAAGTGTTTTTCAATGGAAAACCTGGATTAAGCTACTTGAACATTGAACATCAAGATCTATAAGGATAGATCAAAACGCTTAATAGTACTTTCAAATGAATACATACAATGACAAGATTTTGAAGGAGTTCAAAATAGATCAACAAAGAAGGAGTTCTTGGCTGTGTTATATGGTGTGAGTATTGAGTAAGACTCAAGACATGACCACGGCAGAAGAGAGAGAAAGGACGAAGGTCGTCCCCTATGCTTCAGATGTAGGCTCTATAGTATGCTATGCTGTGTACCGCACCGGAAGTGTGCCTTGCCATGAGTCAGTCAAGGGGTACAAGAGTGATCCAGGAATGGATCACAGGACAGCGTTCAAACTTATCCTTAGTAACTAGTGCACTAAGGGAATTTTCTCGATTATGGAGGTGGTAAAAGAGTTCGTCGTAAAGGGTTACGCCGATGCAAACTTTGAGATTAATCTGGATTTTTCTGAGTAGTAAACCGGATTCGTATAGTAGAACAGTTATTTGGAATAGTTCCAAATAGAGCGTGGTAGCTGCATCTAGGAGATGACATATAGAGATTTGCAAAACACATACAGATCTGAAAGATTCAGATCCGTTGACTAATAACCTCTCTCACAAGCGAGATATGATCAAACCCCATGGGTGTCGATTCATTACAATCACATAGTGATGTGAACTAGATTATTGACTCTGGTGCAAGTGGGAGACTATTGGAAATATTCCCTAGAGGCAATAATAAAATGGTTATTATTATATTTCCTTGTTTATGATAATTGTTTACTATCCATGCTAGAATTGTATTGATAGGAAACTCAGATACATGTGTGGATACATAGACAACACCATGTCCCTAGTAAGCCTCTAGTTGACTAGCTCGTTGATCAATAGATGGTTACGGTTTCCTGACCATGGACATTGGATGTCGTTGATAACGGGATCACATCATTAGGAGAATGATGTGATGGACAAGACCCAATCCTAAGCCTAGCACAAGATCGTGTAGTTCGTATGCTAAAGCTTTTCTAAATGTCAAGTATCTTTCCTTAGACCATGAGATTGTGCAACTCCCGGACACCGTAGGAATGCTTTGGGTGTGTCAAACGTCACAATGTAACTGGATGGCTATAAAGGTGCACTACGGGTATCTCTGAAAGTGTCTGTAGGGTTGGCACGAATCGAGACTGGGATTTGTCACTCCGTGTGACGGAGAGGTATCTCTAGGCCCACTCGGTAGGACATCATCATAATGTGCACAATGTGATCAAGGAGTTGATCGCGGGATGATGTGTTACAGAACGAGTAAAGAGACTTGCCGGTAACGAGATTTAACAAGGTATCGGGATACCGACGATCGAATCTCGGGCAAGTACTATACCGCTAGACAAAGGGAATTGTATACGGAATTGATTGAATCCTTGACATCGTGGTTCATCCGATGAGATCATCGTGGAACATCTGGGAGCCAACATGGGTATCCAGATCCCGCTATTGGTTATTGGCCAGAGAGTTGTCTCGGTCATGTTTGCATGGTTCCCGAACCCGTAGGGTCTACACACTTAAGGTTCGATGACGCTGGGGTTATAGGGAATAGATATACGTGTTTACAGAATGTTGTTCGGTGTCCCGGATGAGATCCCGGACGTCATGAGGAGTTCCGGAACGGTCCGGAGGTAAAGATTTATATATGAGAAGTCATGTTTTGGTCACTGGAAAAGTTTTGGGTGCTATCGGTAACGTACCGGGACTACCGGGAGGGTCCCGGGGGTCCACCAGGTGGGGCCACCGGCCCCAGAGGGCTGCATGGGCCAAGTGTGGGAGGGGACCAGCTCCAGGTGGGCTGGTGCCCCCCCCCACCAGGGCCCAAGGCGTCTAGGGTTGAAAACCCTAGGGGAGGGGGGCGCCTCCACCTTGCTTGGGGGGCAAGGGACCCCTCCTGGCCGCCGCCCCTCCCCTCTAGATGGGATCTGGAGGGGGCCGCCCATCTCCCCTTCCCCTATAAATAGTGGGGTTTTGGGGGCTGCCAAACACATGAGTTTTTCTCCCTCTTGGCGCAGCCCTACCCCTCTACCTCCTCGTCTCTTGCGGTGCTTGGCGAAGCCCTGCTGGAGTGCCACGCTCCTCCATCACCACCACGCCGTTGTGCTGCTGCTGGACGGAGTCTTCCCCAACCTCTCCCTCTCTCCTTGCTGGATCAAGGCATGGGAGACGTCACCGGGCTGCACGTGTGTTGAACGCGGAGGTGCCGTCCGTTCGGCACTAGGATCTTCGGTGATTTGGATCACGACGAGTACGACTCCCTCAACCCCGTTCTCTTGAATGCTTCCTCTCACGATCTACAAGGGTATGTAGATGGACTCCTCTCTCTTGTTGCTAGAATCTCCATAGATTGATCTTGGTGATGCGTAGAAAATTTTGAATTTCTGCTACATTCCCCAACAGCCACTCCGGTGTTTGATGTGGCCAGATCCGGCCGGGGGACTCGCCACGGAGCCTCCATGTCGGCGGAGCAGCCGCAGCCCGACAGAAGGTGGGTGCCCAATCCGTTTTTTGGTGATTTGTCTATAATTAGATTAGCACAGGGAGGGAGCAGTGCAGCGCGGAGTAGAAGAACGAACATCAAACTCTCCATTAGATTAGTTCATATTATATTGCTACTATCATAGTTCATATCATAATGTTGATGCCTCTTTAGATCCAGCGCTCAAATAAGACTATGAGGAAGGGTACCACATACCGATCCTGTCAGTGCATGTAATATCAAATCTGCCTAATGTTGTATTAACAAATATGTCTTTTCTTTTTTCACATTGTGTAGGATTCAGAATTATGGTAGGGAGTTAGGGACACAATCAAATTTATACCATCCGTTGTGATTCAATTTGACCATGTCATTAAAATTTCTGTATGGATCTTAATTCCTCAGGAATGATGTGGTTCTCGAGTCTATTGTTAATCTCTTCTGTCGCAGAAGTTTGACAAATCCAACTACCATGTTGATTTTCTGATCATTCTTTGGTCTGGAGTCTGGACTATACATGATATATGTATTATATCATCATCACAATATGATTATTTTTCTTCTTCTCACAGGGAGCTTCTGATGCACAGATGGCGGCGATGAAGCAGCAGGCTCCGGAGAGCATGCATGGGAGAAAGGAGTTCCTGGTGGAGGTGCTAATGCTGACGGTGCTCAGCCAGCCTAACTTCGTCAGCCTGGTTGGCTTCTGCGTGCAGGGGGACGAGCGCCTGCTACTATACGAGTACATGCCCTTCGGCAACCTAGAGAGCCATCTCTTTGGAATACTTCTTCTCAACTTGCTCTCTGTTTGGTCCAGTTCATCTCTGCAATGTAGTTAATATGTATCTGTCTCTGCTCTTAACATGTTATAACTAAGCATCCCTATTGAAATGCATTGGCTTTTCTTCATGATGCATGTGTTATGGTAGTAGTTCTGTTTGTGTGGTAAACCTTCACGTTACTGGTGTGTGTTCTCGTAAGTTATTCGTGTGGATTTGGGAAATCAAAGGGGAAAAGAAATGGGTCATAGAAGAATCATCTATGGTTCTCCTTTCTCAGTTCTGGGAAAGAGTTCACTTCAAGAATTTGCTTTTCTTTTTGTTCACTTTCAATTCCCCTTTGTCAATCCCTCTCTCATTTGATTGCAGGATACTGTGCTTACTCCCATCTCTCATTTGATCACAGGCTTTCAAAGGCGGGGCATGGGTTCGGAGGTGAGGCCACTAGCGGTTCAACTTTGCACATACAAGAAAATAAAATCAAGGTTCTGCTTCTGAATAGATATTGTGTTGTAAACTTTAATATACACACACACACACATGGATAAGTCAGTTAATGATTGCCTTTTATGGTCAAATTGGCTTGCTATTGTGAAGGAAATGAATTGTTTGCTTCTGCTTATGTGATCATGGGTTAGTTGGAAATCAGAATGTATGATTAATTATTAGAGAATGTCGCCCGCAATTAATTTCTATAAATCTGCACTACAAGCTAAATGTGTGCAATTTCTGTTGGGTTCCAATATAGAAATTTGGACAATATATAAGGATCAATACAAATCATGCTGCCTTCCAATGAATAGATCTTTCAAAGGACATCTTCTAATACAGCAGCCACACATTGTTCTTACATATATGGATTCATTCATATTTATTTTGTTTCTTGTCCATGAAAGTTCTCTCATCTTTTGATGTGTGTTTTCTGTAGGGACTTACTTGGTGTGAAAATTATGCTCCTGCTTTAATAGCTAATATCAGGAACTATGTTTTAGTGTTTATTCCTTACCACTTCCAATATACTAATGTGCCTACTTTTGTACAATGTTCTTAACTGAAATGGATTGTTCATGCAGGCACAAATTGGACTGACAAATGCTGATAGAGGAGGAGAACACCATGCAAGTATGTATGTGCCAAAATTGATAGATTTACCTATAGGCATTGCATTATTTGCCGCAGTGTAGGTGTACTCCCTAAAGAATTAGTAGGAGATAGCAAAGGACTAGATGAAGGATCCATTCCTTTTAGAAACAGGTGGAAATCATTCAGTTTAGTAAATATTGTAAATACCCTTCTCCTGAAAAGTTCGATGTTGTTTCTTGGGAAAAAGGAAAATGCTCACAGATCAAATCCTTTGGTACAATGATTACTTTTTAGGGATGCAAATTTTAAACTTCAGTCATGCTTTATTGGTCGTTTTTCTCCAATAATTATCTTCCATGTAGTATAAACATCTGGAGGTATAATTAGTTTTATTTTATTTTGTACTATAAGATAATAACAATGCATACAGTGGAGACTGAATTATCTTAGGACATCAAAGGAAGTTACTTTTGTAACTTGAAGAGTGTTCTTTCATATGTGTTGATAACAGTGTGCCTCATACCTTTCATATTCCTCTCTTTTCTCCTTTCAGTCCAATTATTTCTTGAGAACTAAAATAATCATATACTCCCTCTGTCCAGAATCACTTGGCGCTGAAATGCACGTCCAGATACATCCATTTCAGTATCAAGTAACTCTGGACAGTCGTTTCTCTTGATTTTTGAACCAAGTGTTATCTTGTTTTCTCGATAGGCAAGAAAGGTCCAACTGGCAAAAGCATACAAGGATGTTTCTGCACTTCTCTTCCTCTATTGAGTTTATAATGCGTATGAAAAAAATGTATACCTGTTTCTGTTCTGGCACCTACATTATTTATTTATGCTCCTTCGACTCCTTTTGGATGTCTTATACTCTCTGCAATCACCAAACTAGAATACATGCACTTTTTAGGACATCTTCAATGGAAGACTCTTATACACGCACTTAAGAGAACTAATTTTTTTTGTAAAATACAGTAAAAAGAAACACCTAAGCGTAGATCTGTTTCAACGCAGACGGTACCTGATGCTAATATAATTGGCCGGCGTAGCAGCGATCCATCCAACACGGCAAGAGATACCTAGGCACTCGGTGCTATTTCTTGCATCAATGCACCCCCTATGCCGGGAATCGATGGCTCAACCAGCAATCAAGCAGGATGGATATCCTAGCGCCTCTATATTAGCACCCACAAGGAAAGTAAACATACACATATTGTGTTCAATGTGATGATACAAGCGAGAGTTGGCCTACGCCGTCAACTGATCTGCAGCAGCGTGGAAGGAGTGTTCAAAAGCAGCAGGAGCAGTTGTTCTACTGCTGGTCGGAGGGAGAGCTTGGCAAGGGAGATAGAGGGAGCTCTACAACCACGATCTTGGCATACAACCCGATGGCATCATGCCCACGTAAGCTTCTTCCATGTTCCAATTCTTGCACTTGTTGGTCTTTTACTATCAGATCTTACGAAATCTTAGATGTTGCTAACAAAAGACCGAGATACAATATTTCAATTGCAGACTATATATTATTCAGCAAGTATGTTTGCAAAAAAATTGATCTCAGCAGGTTGGTGTTCATGTACAGGTTGCCATATGAGAATATACCGCGTATTGGTCAAATCTCAAAACAAATGGCCCATTCTGACTATAACTATTCCAAAAGCATTGATATGCTTTTTTAAACATCAAGCTATCTGAATATTGATCTCAGCAGTGTCCAAAATCCAAATGGTTATGTTTTTTCAGATCTTCCTCATTTTTACGTTCTTTGAATTAAAGTAGTGCTTGAGGTTAATAATAAATGATTGTTGGTAACTTAACTAGCTCCTGAGAATAATTTGTGATATAACTTGCTCCTATATGTGTCATTGACAACGTTCTAATGTCACAACTTTTTTATCATGCACTCTTACAAGGTCATTTCTTCTTGTTTGTTTTGGTGAGCAGAGCAACCTCCTTCTGGATGACAAAATAATTAGGTCCGGACAATTTGTTCTTTGAGCAAAGCAACTTTGTTGGGGATGCCAAAAGAAGTTTCAGTTTTCTTACTAATGCGGCAATTGGTAAGGATAGAACAATGTCAGTTTTCCTTATGTTGGTTTTGTACTAAACATAATCATTTATGAAAGACCTTGAAAGAACTCTATACAGTATGTCAATCAGGAAAATCATGTAGCTTTTTGGGTGTTCTCTCTTAGTATTACAATCTTAATCCTTGTTGGATTTGAAAGAAATTGTGTTAAACATGGTTATGAGCTTATTGGATCTTAAACAAACCGCATTACATGTGTAGTAATTTTAGTAGCTATACATGCATACTCTGCTATGTTAGATTTAGGAGAAAGAGTTGTTTTATTCATTCATCTGGATTTTTTGTCTATAATGCTGATCTATTTTTTCATATTTTGATCTTCTTTGCTTCAGTTGTGCTCTTATTACATTAACTCAGCATGACGGTATTTTTCTTGCTAACATGATTCATGGTTGCAGGCTGCCGCGACAGAAAACTGGGAGCCCCCTAGGAACAAAATTAAAAAGGTCCCAACCTCCCGTCGATGCTTATCTTAAAAACTTGGCATGAATTTTGTTTCTTACATATATTTGTCCATGGTTTAACAAGCTTGAGTGACTGAAAAATCGTCCCTTTTTAAAATTTACCTGATAGTGTTGGGATTCAAATATTTCCTTTTCGGTAAACACATTCATGATTCATGTGACATTCTAAAGTAATGCAAATTTGTATTGAATGAATTACACTTTTGTGCAGTACAGAAATATCCTGCCTTTGCCCTTAATACACCTGATGGGCAATGTCATCACCAACATGAGTTTGATCTCCTTGACGCACATCGAGGCCATGGAGTCCATCTTCCCTATTCTACTATATGTCTCGTTCCTCGGGCAGGTATTTGGTTTTAGACTTTATCAAGTGGTCTGTCCTAACAAATGAAATGTGTGTAAATAGATAGTTATTATGTTATTCTGTTCTGGCGGACACCTTCTTTACTAGTAGTAGGTTCTCTCATGTTGGTTTTTGGTGGAGTTGTACTGGCATCTATGACTGAAGTTTATTTCAACTTGTTAGTTGTAACCTTCCCATTTCTGAAATTTCAGTGTCAAATGATTGGGAAATGTGTCACACTATCCAGTAGTTCAGTCAAGCTTATTCACTACCAGTCCGCAAAAAAAGAAACCAAAGTTCATATTAGTGGCAATTGAAGAGATGTTTTAATTTTTTGAAGAGATTGTGGTTAGGTTACGAGCGTATACATCACTGGCAATGCGAATAACAATAACAACAACAACAACAACAACAACAACAACAACAACAACAACAACAACAACAACAACAACAACAACAACAACAATAATAATAATAATAATAATAATAATAATAATAATAATAATAATAATAATAATAATAATAATAATAATAATAATAAATACCTTTTCCAGTTATTTTAGCTAAAATAATGCAGAAAATTTTAGTCACTGATGTTTGCAATCCAAAACGTTGGTAGTACTTCAGTGTATGGCAATTTATTTATTTATTGTGGTCATATTCTAAGCCATCTTCCATCATGTATATTGGCTGCGTATGTACTTTGGGAAACATGATTGGATTTTGGTGTGCCATGGCTTCGAATCTTACAGATCAGTCGTGATCTTGCTGACAAAGAGGAGGAAGAAGACAAGGCAGATATGGTCTCTACAAGGTAGACAAGGAGTTTGCAACATGCTGCAATATTGAGTTGCTGTTTCTTTTCTTATGCTCACATCAAATTTTGAATTAGTATTAATGCCAGGTTTAGTCTTTGTATAGTACCTAGCGGAAACATGTCACAAATTCAAAATATACATACCTTATTGCTGGCTGTACTGAACTCATGACATCCATTTCATTTATCTAAAGTGGAGCCAAATATTGCCTCTTCAAACACAATTAGTTCTTAGATATAGGATTTTGTTATCGCATTCTACTGGTTAATAGAAAATGCAGTTCTTCTCGGACCATTGTTTACATGCATAATTTCTCTGTCATGTAATTCTGAACTATCACTGTTAGGTACTTGAGAATTAACAACCTAGGAAATTTTGGCTCTCTCCCTCATGCATGAGGTATGTGCAAGGTTGAGGTTAGGTTATTGATGCTACTATTTCACTGGTGTATTACAATATCTTTGATGACCTACTAATCTTTTGTTTGAATTCATGCTTGTATAAATCCTTCTTGAGGTTGCCGAAGTCAGACACCAGAAGTTGTGGCAAGGATGTACCAAGCGCTCGCAGGTGTGAACACCCAGGGAATAATGTACCTATATAGGATTAGGAATCTATTTGTATCAATGAAATTGTTGTGCATGCTCGTAGGTATATGTTCTCCTATCTTGACAAATGAAATGAGTGATTACAAAACTTGTTTTGATCGATGAAATGGATGGATGTATGGACATCTTGTTATGTAGATGTCATGTGTGAAACTCTTTTCAGTTGTATTGTCTTGACCCGTTTAGGATGGCACAACCAGTTTCTACCACAACTATTGCGGTATCAAGTATCAAGGTGAGGCACTTATAGATGATTATCAGTCAACATGAGCTATACAAGTTGAAGGTCCAGCTATCTCCAGGGGTTCACTACCACAGACCGATGGGTTTGAATTTTGATGTGTGTGTGAGTGGGGTGTAAGAGGAAATTTGAGCTGACTGCATCATGCACAACTGCGAGAGGTGGCAAGTTTGGATAGAGGGTGGAGAGATGAAAATAGTGGATGAAATAAGAAAAAGAAAAGAAGATGAAGAGTTATTTAATGGTAAAAGAATTGTCGATAACACCACCCTATTTGCACGAGTATCCTAAAGGTTTATATTAAACTACAAAAATATGTATGCTCTGTAGCAACGGATGGGAAATTAACTTGCGATGGATTCAGGGAAAGACACCATCCAGTTAACGTCCAGCGTGGGAAAGGAGCCATGGACGTAGTTGCACTAGACATCAATTTACCTGGAGGTCACCCTCGGCACCAAAAATTGACCTAGGAGGGCCAGGTAGAAATCATACTGTATGAAGCCCATGGCACCAGAAATCGCCATGGGATGGCCATATTGATGTCGTCGTTGAATCCGGCTACTCACCGTGACATATATGTGCTCACCGCAGCTAATCAGATCTGACCAAAACAGATAACCGGGGAGGGGATGGGCGACATAGCGATTGATGGGAGGGGACGGGATGGTGAGCGTGGATGGAAGGTGGCAGCGACATGCCACGGTGGGGAGATATGGTGGCAGCAACACCGTGGCAGAGAGAATGAGTGAGAGGGGTGGTTGCGGTGAAAGAATCTGTTGCGACGGGGACACAAAGTCCATTATGCTAAAGTCAACACGAGGTCAGAAGTTTTGCGAGAAGGAAACAATCCAGACGTTGGCAACATTATTTGATAGCTGCCTCGGATAGACAACAACATCTCATCGTGCAATATGATAAGTAAACTATTTTTTTCTATTGTTATCATGGTTTATTATTGTTTCTAATAGCTCCACTTGTAGATTTGTCTTCCCTATGCATGCATCGGCCGATACATTTTATACGTCATCGACAAAGAGGCATGTCATCTATATATTATGGACCCTATTCAAACATCACAATCGTTAGAAGATAAAAATTTGAGGCATGCACTGAAATTAAAAAGTTTTGCAAGGGATTTCGAAGAAGCACTCGAAATAAACTGCCTGGTTGAAATTCCGATATATCTAAACGACAACATTGATTTCCGTTTGGTATTTCAACGAGTATAGACGGGTAATGAATTCATAATTAAAACATTTATTTTTGTTATCACTATATTCTTTATATTATTAATTTAAAAAATTGCAGGAATGTGTCTTGCTATTTTTTTTCATTTTATACTCTGGTGGAACGATAAAGAATTGGTCAAGCCGGTTTGCGGGGTGAGTATTGTTCGTTACATGTTTTAAGACCTTCGGCGTGAAATTTTCATACTAACTACATATAATGTTTGTGCAAGATGGGTATGAGTTGAGGAAGCAGCGTTTATTATACTTGCTAAAACATAGTGGGAATGAAGCTAAAGGCAACTTTCCTGATATTGTGAAAGAATTTTTTAAGCGCATCATCTAGATATTGATAGTTCTGTAATAGATGTTAAGATTGAAGATCGCTCAGTTTGTTACATGCACATGTCATTAATCTTTCTTTTTGTTATCAATTTACATTGCAAAATTGGACTTCAATTATTCAATAATTGTGTTTGTGTTATATTGTTTGTACGTGTGAAATTTAACATGTAACTCTTGCAAACTATTGCAAGAGCTCGTGGCAACGCACGGGCACTCTACTAGTTTAGTTTAGTTGGTAGGAATTAGGGGTGTGGTTTCACTTGGAGCGTGTGAAACTTTGATGATTGTGAGAACCATGTACTAATCAGATTCCTGTGTCATGTTAGCCTTTATCTTAATTACTTCATGTCACTTGATTGTTCCATACAAGATGTGTCCATAAAATCATTATTCCAAAATGCGAGCTGTTCTAATGTCGTGAGATCATCTCCAAGAAGAAACCAAAAATTTGGAGACCAAAAATTGGTTTTAGAGATGGCGAGAAAAGGTGGCAAGAAATGGTTTTTGGTCTCCAGATTTTTTTTTGCTTTTCCAATAAACATATATAGTACTTAATTATTACACAGTTTATAAACAATGTGACCTCAAATAGTCAAATTCAACACAATTGTTTATCTACCATAACACAAAGTCATCAAACATCTAACACAAAACATTGAAGTGGAACTAGCGGTCTTGTTGCCTATTTACATGCCCACAACTCCTCCGTTATGTCTCGCTGAATACTTTCATGAGTATCCACATTTTGAATTTCATGATAAACTTGAAGAAAGTGTAGGATGTCGTGTTCCTTTCTATGCGGATGCATAACCTTTCGCATGAAGCTATAATAGGACTAATCCAAATATTAGCGAAGCTCATGCTCAATGGTCATGTTGTGCAAGATCACAATAGCAATCATGATGTACCAAAGAATTCTTAGTCCCAGAACCGAGCTGGTCCTTTCACAATACTCCACATCCTTCCTAGCAGCTATGGAAAGGAATAGCTGGTCAGCCTTAATTATATCGAACACCTTGGGGGCACCAAGCTCAACTTCGTCCAGCTAGCTTGCTAGGGCCGAGACGCACGTTGGTCGGAGGAAAGAACAGGGACACGTGTGAGTCTAGATTATCCTTTTTCAGTTTCATGGTTTTACCGATTTCTTTTTGTCCCCCCCCCCCTTATTTTTTCTTTCATTTTTTGCTTTCTTCCATTTTATTTTTATTTAATTTTAAATTTTCATTTTATGATGTTTCTAAAAATGGCGAGCACTTACAAAATACACAAAAAAAATTAAAAATTGCGGGAGTATTGTAAAATTCATAAGTATTATTTAAATCTGTGAACAATGTAAAAAATCATGAACATTTTCTTAAAAAGTTTAAACATCCTCAAAAAATTCTGAACATTTTCAAAAATTCATGAACATTTATTTAATTCATGAACATGTTTTAAATTCGTGAAAATTTATTTGGGTGGTGAAATTTTTTTAAATCCATTAAAAATAAAAAATCGATGACCATTTGTTTTACCCCATAACTATTTTTCAAAATAGTAAAGTTTTTTTAATAAAAAATGGCTGAGATAAAAAAACTAGCCGAAAACTGAGCAGAAAGAGCTAAATCCCCAAGTACAAGAAGCACTACATGGGCCACAGTCCAGCCCGCATTATAGGGGCATTTCACGCTTAGAGCATTGAATAGGAGCTCCCATGATGAATCCAACCGCCTCGGTGATGAATGAAAGGAATTTTGGAGTTTCACTAAAAAACAATTTTTAGAGTTGATGCTGCCATATAATCATGATCATGGACTCTTTTGTTCCAGATCATGCACTATTTTGTTGTAGATCATGCACTTGTTCGGTTGTTCTTGTTCGTGGGTATCGAAGAACACATGGTTGTAAGATTTCAAGTTTATGCCAAGTTCCAAACCTCGTAATTTTTGGTGGTTCAAATGTTCAACTTGTAATCTGCAGAACAGGAGTCATGCACGACTGCATTTGTGGCAAACTCGTAATCTGGTTTCCGTGGTCACTCATAGTGGAACCCGATCCTTTTCAAGGATCGTATGAAAAAAAAGTAGACTCTGATTAGGCCATCTTCAACGACAACCCGCAAAAGACCTCCCGCATCCGTTCGCTGATAGGGGAACCAGTCTGCAGACATGAATGCGGGAGGTCGACATCCAACGCTAGCTTCATACATTTTAAACTATCTTTCAACAAACTTGTAATCTGGCTTCCGTGGTCGCTCATAGTGGAACCCGATCCTTTTGAAGGAGATAGTCATCATGCTACTTCTTGAGCTTGCGTTGGTTTTTTCCTTGAAGAGGAAAGTGTGATTGTCGGGGGTTGGGTACGACATATGCCAAAGGATAGATTATCATGGTGGGAGCGAGTAGAACGTCGCCGGTGCCCGGAAGCGGGATGAGGCGAAGACATGCACGCCAGCGGATCTTACCCAGCTTCAGGGCTCTCCGTGGAGATAACACCCCTACTGCTGCTCTGCGGGGTTTCCGCATGGTCACTATGGCAAAGTGAGTACAATGGTGCTCCAGGAGCTGTTTCTGGAGGTAGGAGAGGGCAAGGCTAGCTCTCTCCTTCCTATATTCTGGGGTCTAGTGCTATCTGGGTCCGAACGCTTTGCATGGGCTCTCCTGGGGGTTTATATAGGCCTACTCCCAGGGGTACAACGGTAATCTAGCTGGGCGTAGGTCCAAGTCGTCTGTCTCTCAGGCCGTCATCCTCTCCGCCGACTACTGGGGTCCACCGACTGGCGGGCCCCGCGGATAGGCCTGGCACTGTAGCGATGCTTCTGATGACGCTGGCTTGGTCATGGGGTCATGGCAACAGTGTTGCCGCCTGGCGGGCGTTTACGGTCACCATTCCCCGTCTTGTCTGATTAATGACATGCGGGGCCCGTGGGAGGGGCCGGCCGACTCCGGGAGGCCGACTCCCACGGGTCCGTCTTCAGGGCGAGCTCGCCGTCTTCTGTCTACCCACTGACTGGCGGTCCCGCCGTCCTTGGGTCGTATAGGCAGGCGTCGTGGGCACAGTGCGCCGCCCACCAAGGCTGAGGTCAGGACCGGCATGGGAACAGTGTCGCGCCACGATGGAGATCTCCAGCAATATGGCGCACTGTAGCCATGCTGGTCCTTCGTGGGCAGGGTAGAGACGGCCACGCTGCGACCATCCCCCGCCCTGTCCACCGCGGCGAAGGTAGGGGGTGGTTGAAGTCGCTAACCGACTAGCCTCAGCCGGCTTCTCTGGAAGTCGTCAGCTGAGACTCGGCATATCTTGGAGTCGGTTCTGGGACTCGGCAGATCTTGGAGTCGGCTCTGGGACTCGGCATGTCTGGGAGTCGTCCCTGGGACTCGACATATCTAGGAGTCGGTTCTGGCACTCGGCAGATCTTGGAGTCGGTTCTGGGACTCGGCAGATCTTGGAGTCGGCTCTGGGACTCGGCATGAGGGGCGCAGCCTGTCCTGATGTCTTGAAAGGTTCTGGGGCTCGGGTTGGCCTACCCGTGGCCCATTACTCCGACAGTAGTCCCCGAAGCTGGTGAGGCTCCGCGGATACTGCGCCGTGTGGCTTCAACAGTTTCATTCCTCTGGTGGTTGAATCTGGGCTTAGCTTGCCGTCTTCCCTCTAGCCGACTATCCAGAATCAAACTCGTAGAGGTCCGTCTTGCTCCCTAAGGAGTTCAAACGCCGCGGCGGGAAACCAGGCGGCGTGCCTGATACGCTTCCCCGTGGTCGCCCGTTACTGCCCCGTCGCCCGGTGCCACGCGACGAGGTCAGTCTGCCTACCCACGCGCGCGACGGGACACGCCGTCAGGTGGGGTCCGCCACTACCGTGCCTCGGTATCCGAACGGATTTGTTGCGGCCGCGCGGACGGTTGGGTTTCCTGCGTAGTTACTGCGCGCAGTAACTTCGTGGGGTAAATCATGGGGGAGGGCGTGGGGCCCCGTGCGCAGTTAATCCCACGCCCGCCCCATCGGCTTCTCAGCCTATGAGGCTATAAGTAGGCGGGAGGAGAGGAGCGGCGAAGCACGCGCGCCCATCTTCCCTGCTCCCCAGCCTCCTCCTGCCTCCTCTGCTTCCTATCTCCTTTTTGCCGCCGTCGTGCTGCACCACGCCGCGCCCGCCATGGTGAGCTCTTCCTCTGCCGCCGCGGCCCCTGCCGTGCGCTCCGGCGTGTGGGACGGCTCCGACGTGGATGACGACCTCATCGAGTTTCTTCGCAAGACACGCCGCCTCCCCGGCGCAAACCTCGTGTGCACCCGCGCCGCGCCGGCGGGGGAGATACGGCTGGCGCCGGAGGAGGGCGAGCGGGTCATTTTCCGCTCGCACCTCATGCGCGGCCTGGGGCTGCCGGCGAGCATCTTCTTCCACTCCTTCTTGGAGCTCCACGGGCTCTAGCCGCACCACCTCACACCAAACACGGTGGTGCTGCTGGCTGCCTTCGCCACCCTGTGTGAAGGCTTCCTCGGCGTTCTGCCCACCATTGAGCTGTGGGGACAATTCTTCCAATCCAAGCTCGGCACGCACGTCGCCGGCGTGTCGGCCCAGTGCGGCGCTTTCATCCTGATGTGGCGAACGACGGCCGACAATCCGTTTCCCTCCATCCCGCTGATCAAGTCGGTGAGGATGTGGCAACGGTCTTATTTTTACGTGAAGAACATCGCCCTAGACGGCGACTGGGTCAATCTGCCACCTTACGAAGCCGGCGCACCGACTGGGAGGCTCCCTAGCTGGTTCCACCGAGTGAAGATGTTGACTCCCGCCGGAGCCGCCGCCGTCGCGCGACTCCGAGTTCTGACGCAGTCGGAGGGACTGGTTGGAGCCGACTTGCTGGCCGCCTTCGTGGCGCGCTGAGTCCTCCCTCTCCAAGGTCGGCCTCATTTGATCAGTCAGATGAGCGACCATCGGGACGCGAGTCGGATGTGCACCAGGGACATGCCCCGCGTGGAAGTGGCGAACATGGTGAACCACATCGCGAACTGCGAGCTTGCGGCGGACTGGCAATTCGGCAAGGAGCCGTACTCGCGTGCCAACCCCCTCCGGTGGTAAGTCGCATTTCTTGTTGCTCTTGTTTTCTTTGTAGCCGAATCCGACTTCTGATCTTTTTGGTTTCTTTGAGTCAGAATCCCCTCATTCAGCCTGCAGCCGGCGTCGAAAGACCGCCCCGTGAATTCCTCCCCGACCGAGCGGAGAGTGATGTCGATGACCCCGACTTAGGGGCGGCGGCGATGCAGGCCGACGCCAAAGGCGGAGGCGGGGGAGCGGGAAGCGGCTTCAGGCCCTCGGCCACCTACGCCGACTGGCCTGAAAACAATGTCGAAGGGGAAGTCGTCCCGCACCGCCAGCCAAGGGTTGGCCCGCCAGGTGCGAGTTCCTCCGCCGGCCAAGGCGGCGCAAAGAGGCGCCACGCCGGGCCGAGTTCACTCGGTGGCAAGCCGAAGAAGTTCAAGGGGGCGGCCGCCGCGATCAGACGGGAGGAGGCGGCTGCGAAGGCCAACCGCCTCCGCAAAGAAGTGAAAAGGTCGCCACTGGTCTCTGCGTAAGTGCTTCTGTCTTTGCCTTATTTTCCTTTGGTGAATTATGTCCGAGTCTTTTACACCCCCTCCTTTCTTTAGGTCTCCTCTTACACTTGAGAGTGTCGCCGCCCCCTCTGTCATGGGGTCGGCGGAGACGTCCGCCAACACTCGGCGGATTGACCCCGCCGCCGACCTCCGGGAGGCGACGGAGCGAAACGCGCGGGAGAAGCGCGACGAAGAGGAGGCCGACCGCCTGGAGAAAGCGGAGGCTGATAAGGCGGCGGCCTCCGCCCAGAAAAAACTGGAAGAGGCCGAAGCCGCCGTTGCAGCGAGGCGGCAAGCCGAAGAGGCCGCGCGCCGCCAATCGGCATTGCTCGTCATCCCGCTGTCCTCCGCGCCGCCGCCTCTGGAGTTCACGGGGCAGACTGGAGAAGCCGGCGCCGAGAACCCCGTCGTGGAGAAGGAAAGCGGTGAGGCCTCCATGTCGGACACGCTCGTGCCGCCACCACCGCCTCCTCTGCCGTCTAGGAGCGCGCGTGGAGAACAGCCGGCGGGCCCGCCGGTGCTGCTGACTGTAGACGAGTCCGAGGCGAGGCTGCTTCTCCAAGTTGCCTCGCCAGTGCGCCGCCGTCTTGAGAGGGCGACCTCGGCGCCGCGACCCCAAGAGACCGGCGCCGCCAGCTCGTCAATCCCAGATGCCGAGGCGACGAGCGCCGCGCCCGTTGGGTGGTTGCGCGGAGGCGGCACAGGTCCGCTGAACCAAGCGCTTCTGGACGTCCACGCGAAGCTGCAAGCCGAGGGCGACGCCCTTCAAAACTGCACCAGGGCGCATCTGGCAGCGTGAACGGCCGTCCGAGTATGTCTCCCTCTTTGATTCTTGTTTTACTTGTTCTTCTCTGTGGGGGCGCGCCAGCACACCCACTAGGTGTAGTCCCCAAGTTTCGGGCCGGCTGTTGAGCAGGCGGTTCGGAACTCCCTCTGGCGAGTTCCAAATATTTAACTTTGTCCGAAATGCTTATTATAGGAGTATCACAATCTCCGCGCGACTGCCTTCAACCGCAATGTTGAGGAGCTGGGCAAGCGGACCGCCGACTTGTCGGAGAGCCGGAGTGAGTCCTTCTTTTTCGCGGGGGCGCGCTGGCGCACCCGCGGGCTGTAGTCCCCGAGATTCAGGCCGACTGCTGAGCAGTCGGGCCGGATCTTCTCAGCGACTTTCTTTGTTGGCGACTTATCGTCTTTTCTTTTTTCTTCTTCAGGGGCCAACGCCACTCTTCAGCTGCAGCTGGGCGAGGCCAACACCGCCTTGCGCACCAAGGGGGAGGAGTGCGGCAAGCTTGTTAGAGAGCGTGATCTGTTGGTTGCGCAGCTGGCGGAGCAAAAGGAGCTGCTCAAGAAGGCGCAGGAGGAGGCAGATAGGAAAGAGGCTGCGCTCCTGGCCGAGTTCGAGAGCGAGCGCTCTTCCTGGACCGACAAGGAGGCGCAGCTGACTTCCGGCTTCCATGAGATTGAGAACATCGTTGATGGTGAGTTTCTTGGTTTCCTTTGAGCCGCCGACTGTGGGTCGGGCCGACTTTTGACTCTAACTTTTTTTTGTCTTGGCAGATTTCTTCCCTGGCCATTCGCAGGCAGTCACATACGCCATCGAGGCTGATCGCGAGGCCCGGAGGGCAGATGGCACGGAGATCGCTGCTAACGCCCCCTGACCATTGACGAGCAGCTTCTGAGTATCGAGGCCCGTCTTCGGCCGGCCCATCGGTTGATGCGCCGGCTTCAGCGTGTCGGTGCCCAGGCGGTTGCCGCTCTATGGCCAGAGGCGCCAGTTCTGCGCACTGCCAGTCGGACTGCCGACTGGCTGGAGGTCGCAGCCGGCCGTCTTGAAGCCTGGAAGGGTTCCTCGGCTCGGGCCAGAGTGCGCAGGGCCTTGGAATTTGTGAAGGCGTGGTATCCGGGGCTGGACCTGGACCGGCTAGCCGCGTTCTGGTTAGAGGCCCAGGCGGAGTTGGTGGCTGTGGAGGGTTCCCTCGTCGAGCGTGCAGCGGCGATTGCCGACTACACAGACACCAGCATCTTCGTCCCTGAGCAGGCTGCAGGCAGCGAGGAGGTGCCGTCGGAGTGGTTCGGGATGAATCCGGACTATGATGAGGACGGGGCAGAAGTGATTGGCTCCAGCACCAAGGAGGAAGAAGAGGCGGAGGACGAAGGTGAGACAGAGGCGCCAGAAGACAGAGCGGGTGACCAGCCTCAGCTCGACCGCGCCTCCAGCAACGAGCCGCGTCCGGAGAAAGCAACTGCCGCTAGAGACGGTCAAACCGAGATTGCCCAGCCGGCCGCCCTGGCGCCTGACACCGCCGTCTCCTCTGATCCTCCGAACCCGGATGCCGCCTCCTAAGCTGCCGTCTTTGCCTTCGCTTTATCTGCCTTAGTAATCTTTGACAAACTTTGTTAAATTCGAACAATTCCACCCGTGGGCTGTATCTTGAATTTCTACTTGATGATTCGGCCAAGGGCCTATGTAAATATTCATCCGAGTTCTATCTTTCCTTGCTCATTGCCCTTTTGGCTTTTCCCTTTGCCGCCTTCCCTTAGTCGCTGCCTTGCCAATCGGACAACTGCTCTGCGGACTGCCACTGGATCAAATGATTGGCTACTTTGGGAAGGCAAGTACTCGGCCATTTTAGAGTCTCTTTAAAAAGTTGGATGGAAAGCGGCAAGCCGACTACTAAAGAGTTGGCTGTCCTTAATGGAGGCTAGTAGAAAACAGCAAGCCGACTTCTCATGAGTTGGCTTTTTGCTTCAAAGATGCTGGAGGCCGTCTTACGCTATGTTCGTGCTTTGGGTCCTTAGCCATTTTTCATGTGGGCGCCCGTTCTTCCTCACTCCTGCCAACCAAACAGTCGCTCTGCGAGCTGCGGTTTTGACAGGAGACGGATTAGGCACCGCACACTACTTGTATGACTGCGGGAAGCACCTCATAGCGCGAGGCGGCGAGTCCCCGGGCCGACTAGTCGAGTTCGGTGCCAAGCGGCATTAACAAAGAGTACTATACTCGAAGGCATAATTCTTATCATACAGATAACAAAAAAGGGCAGTCCCCGAGCTCGTCTCGGGGGGCCCAAAGTCTTGGTACTTTAATACAAAGGGTAGCGTGATACATACTGCTTCAACTGTAAAATCTTCGGAGAAGATTTGCATTCCACGGGCATTCTGTCTCTTTGCCGGAGTCGTCCCTTTTGCGTGCTCGGGGCTTCTGAGCATCGATCAGGTAGTAGGAGTCGTTTCCTAGGACCTTGCTGACAATGAAGGGGCCCTCCCAAGGTGCCGACAGCTTGTGTTGGCCGGCTGTTCGCTGGATCAGTCGGAGCACAAGGTCGCCCTCTTGGAAAGATCTTGGCCTGACCTTCCTATTGTAGTATCGGCGCAGACTCTGCTGGTAGATGCTGGACCGGCTGAGTGCCAACAACCGGCCCTCTTCCAGCAGATCAACGCCGTCTTGACGTGCTTCTTCTACTTCTTCCTCGGTGTACATGGTGACTAGCGGGGAGTCGAACTCTATGTCCGTCGGGATGACGGCTTCGGCACCATAGACAAGGAAGAAGGGTGTGAAGCCGGTTGACTTGTTTGGAGTCGTGCGCAGACTCTAGAGGACGGCTGGCAATTTGTCAAGCCAACAGCCGGCCAAACGCTCCAGTGGTTCGACCAGTCGAGGCTTTATGCCAGACAGGATGAGGCCATTTGCTCGCTCTACCTGGCCGTTTGACTGCGGATGGGCAACGGACGCTAAGTCCAGTCGGATGCCCTGAGTTGCGCAAAAACGGGTCAAAGCACCTTTGGCAAAATTTGTGCCGTTGTCGGTGATGATGATGTGCGGTATGCCATACCGAGTCGTGATGTCGGTGATGAAGGTCACTGCAGTCGGACCATTCAACTTCTTGATGGGCTTTACTTCTATCCACTTGGTGAACTTGTCCACCGCGACAAGTAAGTGAGTTAGACCGCCTCATGTTGTTTTGAATGGTCCCACCATGTCCAGGCCCCAAACCACAAAGGGCCAGGCAATGGGGATAGTCTTGAGTGCGGAAGCCGGCTGATGTGGCTTGGAGCGGAACATCTAGCACCCCTTGCACTTTTGGACTAACTCTTTGGCCTCTTCCAGGGCAGTTGGCCAGAAAAAACCGTGTCGGAAGGCTTTGGCGACGAGTGCTCTCGAGGCCGCATGGTGGCCGCACTCGCCTTCATGAATGTCTCTGAGAATTGCTTGGCCTTGCTCTGGCTCGACGCAGTGCTGGTAGACCCCAGTGACACTGCGCCTGACCAGCTCGCTGTTGACTATGGTGTAGGCTGCCGCTCGGCGTTGTACTTGCCGAGCCAGGATTTCATCAGTTAGCAGTTCTTTGCTTACTAGGAACTTGAGGATGGGCTGGGCCCATGAGGGTGCTGTTATTTCTTCAACCATCAGTACTGCGACTTGGACGAGGGCGACTGGGCTGGGAGGTGGCGGGCTGGAGTCCCCAGCAGCTTGCTGACTTGACGACGTCCCTGGGCCGACTGGAGCAGTTACCGGGCCGAGTTCTGGAGTCTTAGGTCTGGCCGCTGCAATCCCCGGGCCGGGTTTTGAAGTCCCTGGGCCGGCTTTGACTGCAGCACTCTTGGAGTCGGATCCGACTTCTTCGGGTGGAGTCGGCACAAAGATTGAGTCTGAATCTGGTGAAGGCTTGATATACGACTTGAGGAGGCGCCGAAGGGCGACGCCGGATGGTATTGCTTGGCGGGTGGACCCGAATCGTGCCAAGGCGTCTGCTTGGTTGTTGTCGTTCCTTGGCACGTGGAGGAACTCGCACCCCTCGAAATATCCACTGAGTTGCTGCACAAGGAAGCGGTAGCTCGCCATGTTTGCATCCTTGGCGTCCCAATCACCAGATGATTGCTGGACCACCAATTCAGAGTCGCCATAACACAGGATCCGGCGAATGCCGAGTTCTTTGGCAAGCCGGAGCCCGTGGATGAGCGCCTCGTACTCGGCCACGTTGTTGGAGGCGGCAAAATGGATCTGCAGCGCATATCTGAGCTTGTCGCCCTTGGGGGAAGTGAGGACGACGCCGGCTCCCAGGCCGGTGCGCATCTTGGAGCCATCGAAGTGCATCCGCCAATGGGTGGAGTCAGGCGCTGGCGGCAGATACTGGGTCTCGGCCCAATCGACGAGGAAGTCGGCCAGTGCTTGCGACTTGATGGTGGTGCGGGGCTCGTAATAGATGGTGTAGGGAGCCAGGTCGATGGCCCATTTGGCCACTCGGCCAGAAGCATCTCGGCTGCCGATGATCTCGGCTAGTGGGGCTGTGCAGACCACAGTGATTGGATGCTCCTGGAAGTAAGGCTTCAATTTCTTGGCGGATAAATGCACGCCGTAGCACATCTTCTGGTAGTGGGGGTAGTTCTGCTTGGAGGCCGGCAGTACTTCGCTCAGGTAATATACCGGTCTCTGGATAGGTAGCGCCTTGCCTTCCTCCTTGCGCTCGACTACAATGACTGTGCTGACTACCCGACTGGTAGCGGCAATGTATAGGAGCATAGGCTCTTTGGGAGTCGGAGCCGCCAGCATAGGGGGAGTAGTCAACATTTTCTTCAGTTGGAGAAAGGCCTCGTCCGCCTTGGGAGTCCATTCAAAAAAGGTTGTCTTCTTCATGAGCTGATACAAGGGGAGAGCCTTCTCGCCCAGCCGACTGATGAATCGGTTGATGGACGCCAAACAGCCGGTGAACTTCTGCACATCTAACAGTCGTATGGGTGCTTCCATCCTCTCGATGGCCTTGATCTTCACAGGGTTGCAGTCTATGCCGCGTTCAGAGACCAGGAAACCAAGGAGCTGGCCGGCTGGTACTCCGAAGACGCACTTCTCGGGGTTGAGCTTGATCTGGAATCGGCGCAGGTTCTCAAAGGTTTCCTTGAGGTCTTCCAACAGTGTCCCCCGTTTTTCCGTCTTCACAACCACGTCATCCACATAGACGTGGGCATTTCTGCCGAGTTGCTTGAGGAGACACTTCTGCATGCAACGCTGAAAGGTGGCGGCGGCATTCCTCAAGCCAAATGTCATGGTTAGGTAGCAAAAGGCACCAAACGGCGTGATGAAGGCGGTCTTTAGTCTGTCAGCCGGGTTCAGCTTGATCTGGTGATATCCAGAATATGCATCTAAGAAACTCAACAACTCGCATCCGGCTGTGGAGTCTATCACCTGATCAATTCTCGGTAGAGCAAATGGGTCCTTGGGACAGGCTTTATTGAGGCTTGTGTAGTCGATACACATCCGCCACTGCTTGTTCTTCTTCAGCACCAGTACTGGGTTTGCTAGCCACTCTGGAAAAAATACTTCCATAATGAAGCCGGCTGCCAGGAGCCGGGCTATCTCTTCTCCGACAACTCTTCTCTTCTCTTCCGAAAGGCGGCGCAAGGGCTGCCTGACGGGCTTCACATCAGACCGGACATGTAATTTGTGCTGGGCGAATTCCGTCGGTACACCTGGCATGTCTTTAGGGGACCATGCAAAGATGTCTCGGTTCTCACGGAGGAAATCGACGAGCTCGCCTTCCTATTTGCTGTCAAGGTTTGTACCCATGACAGCATACCTCTCTGGGTGCTCCGGGTCCAAAGGTATCTTCTTCGTTTCTCTGGCCGGCTTGAATGATCCTTCTGCTTCCGACTCCTTGGGATCGGGCGACAACTCGGGCTGCTTGCCGGCCATCGCCACAACCCGATCAAGAAGTCGTTTCTCAGCCGCGATCACCAAGGACTCGGCCAGCCGACTGCTTTCGGCCACGCAAGCGAACGACTTTCTGTAGTCACCGGCCACGGTTAGAATTCCCTTGGAACTCGGCATCTTCATCTTGAGGTAGGCGTAGTGGGGGACCGCCATGAACTTGGCCAAAGCAGGTCGGCCAAGCAACGCATGGTACGGGCTTTCAAGGTCCACCACTTCAAACCAAACTGGCTCTCGGCGAAAATGATCTTTGTCCCCAAAGAGGACGTCTATCAGGATCTTGCCGATTGGTGAGCAGGAAAGGCCGGGAACAATGCTGTGGAACACAGTCCGGCTGCTCTGAAGCTGTCTTCGCTTGATTCCTAACTTCTCCATAGTATCCTTGTACAGGATGTTGATACTGCTGCCTCCGTCTATCAGCACTCGCGAGAAGCGAGCGGCCCGCCTATCTGTGGCGAGTGTGGCGCCTAAGACAAGGGCGTAGGAGCCCGGATTCGGCATCACCTCTGGGTGATCAGCTCTGCTCCAACTGATAGGCCTTTCGGACCAGTGCATGAACTCTGGAGTGCTTGACGCGACTGCGTCCACCTCTTGCTGCTGCTGGCGCCTGCTGCATCGATCGTCAGCCACACTGGTGAACACCACATAGGCTCCATGTTCATCTGGGAACTCGTCTTGTATCGCGCCGACTGGCCTGACAGCCGGCTGCTGGGGCGGTGGTGGAGGAGGCGGCCCAGCAGGCGGGGGAGGGAGTAAGCTGTCTCCCTTGGCGATTCTAGTCAGCCAGTGGCATTTCCGAGTGGTGTGGTTCGACGGCTTCGCGCCACTGTGGAACTTGCAGGGGCCATCCAGGGTCTGCTCGTAGGAGAAGGCCGGCAACCAATTGGACTTGCCACCCTTCTGCCGCTTGGTCGAAGGCTGTCCCTTCGGCTATTGGTCTTCGACTGTCGCCACTTGCCGGCTGTTGGAAGCCGGCTGCGGGGCCTTGCACTTGTGATCGTTCTGCTGCTGCCGCCGACTGGTGTCTCTAGCCGGAGTTCTTGGAGCCTGAGGGGCGACTTTGCCAGTCGCACTGACTTGAATCTCCGCCTTCATGGAGGAGTCGGCCGTGGCGTACTTGTCTGCTGTGATCAGCAGCTCATCGAGGGTCTCCGGCTCGTCGCAGAGGAGCTCGTGCTTGAGGAGGGTGCCTTCTCTGCACCCGGCAGTAAAGTACTCAATAGCCTGCACCTCGTGCACGCCCTCGCAGGAGTTCCGGAGCTCGGCCCAGCACATGAGGTAGTTGCGAGTGGACTCGTCGGGGCCTTGCACGCACAAGGAGAGTTGGCAAGGCTTGGGAGGTCGCTTGTACGTGCTCGTGAAGTTGCGGACGAAGGCCTCAGTGAAGTCGACCCAGCTGTTGATGCTGCGAGGCTTCAGACTGTTCAACCATGTCTGGGCCGTGCCCTGGAGCATGAGTGGGACATATCTTACAGCAACACGCTTGTTGCCGTTCGCTATGTTGATGGCTGTGGAGTAATCAATCAGCCAGTCCTCCGGCTTCACGGTGTCGGTGTATTTGGGCGTGTCTCGAGGGAGCGTGAACCCTTTGGGAAAGGGCTCATCTCGGATGCGGGGTCCGAAACAGGGAGGACCCAGCTCGTCCTCTTCTTCCTGCGCCAGGGATCGGTGGAGTCGGTCGATCCGATGGCGGGCATCGTTCTCTGGCGGGCATCGTTCTCTCCGACTCCCTCTCAGCGGCCAAGGCGGTCGCCGATAGTCGGATGCTCTACGGGCGGCGGGGAGACTCGCCTTTCTCTGTGAGGAGGGGGAGGCAGATAGTCGTCCCGCCGTTCCACCGCTTTGGGGCGGCCGTCTTGGTCGCGTTCAATGGTGATGCGAGTCAGACTGTGGCTGACAATCGGTTCCTTGTCTTTCTTTCGGCGGACCCCACCAGTCGGTGTCCGAGACGTCGCGCCTTGATCTCGGCGGGGTGGCGGGTCGTCATTTTGTCGCTGCGGCGCCTCCGTGCGGCAGCCGGCTTCGTTCTACGCGGCAGCCGCGTCGAGGAGCTGCTGAACTCGCTCCGTCATCAGGCGGCGCTCTTCGCCCTCGAAGTTGTCGAGCTCATCCGCCTCCGCCTGGGCGGCGCGGATGTTCTCCGCAGGCGTGGCATACACAGGGCGATCGGCCCCGAACAGATTGGCAATTGCCACGCCGCGCTGCCGGATCGCGCCTAGGCGGCTAGGACCAGTCGGAGCCAGCGAGCCGCCCACGGAGCGGTCCATCTCGCGTTGATAGGCTTCTGACAAGCGTCTCATGCTTGCCAGCTTCTTTGCACCCTCGATAAGCTGAAGGCGGCGCGCCTCCAGCGTCTCGGCGTCAGCATCCCCCGAAATCGGCGCGGTGAGGTCTCGCAGAGCTGCGTCGAGCGGGTCATGCGCTCCCTCGCCGGAATGCTCGCCGTGGTCGAGGACGAGGACCTCCGTGACGGTGCTTCCGCCGCTCTCCGTGCAAGGGAGCGGCTCGTCGTAGACCACCACGTTGGTCGGGAACGCGTCGAGCGACGCGATGTCGGAGTCGACCAGCATCGAGTCGATGGATCCTATGCACTCCAGATCCATGGCAGGCTCGCCGGCGACATGAAGTTGGTCGAGGAGACCCGCGAGGAGGCTATCGGGGCCGCTCGTGCCTGCGTCGGACGCAGGCTCATCGGAGAGGCGAACCTCGCCAATAAGCTCGGTGAGGCAGCTGGTCGCGCAGGCGATCTCAGCGCCGTGCAGCGCGTCGGCACAGACTCCATCTGGCGTGCCGGGCTGGCTGTGCTCACCAGGGAGAAAAAGGGTTCCCGTCTAGAGCAGGTCTCCGGACGATGGTGCACCTCGCCCCACGGTGGGCGCCAAATGTCGGGGGTTGGGTACGACATATGCCAAAGGATGGCTTATCATGGTGGGAGCGAGTAGAACGTCGTCGGTGCCCGGAAGCGGGATGAGGCGAAGACATGCACGCCGGCGGATCTTACCCAGCTTCAGGGCTCTCCGTGGAGATAACACCCCTACTGCTGCTCTGCGGGGTTTCCGCATGGTCACTATGGCAAAGTGAGTACAATGGTGCTCCTGGAGCTATTTCTGGAGGTAGGAGAGGGCAAGGCTAGCTCTCTCCTTCCTATATTCTGGGGTCTAGTGCTATCTGGGTCCGAACCCTTTGCATGGGCTCTCCTGGGGGTTTATATAGGCCTACCCCCAGGGGTACAACGGTAATCCGGCTGGGCGTAGGCCCCACTCGTCTGTCTCTCAGGACGTCATTCTCTCCGCCGACTACTGGGGTCCACTGACTGGCGGGCCCCGCGGACAGGCCTGGCACTGTAGCGGTGCTTCTGATGACATTGGCTTGGTCATGGGGTCATGGCAACAGTGCTGCCGCCTGGCGGGCGTTTACTGTCGCCATTCCCCGTCTTGTCTGATTAATGATGTGCGGGGCCCATGGGAGGGGCCGGCCGACTCCAGGGGGCCGACTCCCACGGGTCCGTCTTCAGGGCGAGCTCGCCGTCTTCTGTCTACCCGCTGACAGGCGGTCCCGCCGTCCTTGGGTCGTACAGGCAGGCGTCGTGGGCACAGTGCGCCGCCCACCAAGGCTGAGGTCAGGACCGGCATGGCAACAGTGCCGCGCCACGATGGAGATCTCCAGCGATATGGCGCACTGTAGCCATGCTGGTCCTTCGTTGGCAGGGTAGAGACGGCCACGCTGCGACCGTCCCCCGCCCTGTCCACCGCGGCAAAGGTAGGGGGTGGTTGAAGTCGCTAACCGACTACCCTCAGCCGGCTTCTGTAGAAGTCGTCAGCTGAGACTCGGCATATCTTGGAGTCGGTTCTGGGACTCGGCAGATCTTGGAGTCGGCTCTGGGACTCGGCATGTCTGGGAGTCGTCCCTGGGACTCGACATATCTGGGAGTCGGTTCTGGGACTTGGCGGATCTTGGAGTCGGTTCTGGGACTCGGCAGATCTTGGAGTCGGCTCTGGGACTCGGCATGAGGGGCGCAGCCTGTCCCGATGTCTTGAAAGGTTCTGGGGCTCGGGTTGGCCTACCCATGGCCCATTACTCCGACAGTGATGCATCACAGTAGAGATAAGTATTTCCCTTAGTTAAGAACCAAGGTATCAATCCAGTAAGAGAAACGTGCAAGTCCCCAATAGACGCACCTGCACAAACAATCAAACACTTGCACCCAACACGATAAAGGGGTTGTCAATCCCTTCGTGGTCACTTGCAAAGGTAAGATCTGATAGATATAAATAAAACTAAACAAAAGATAAAATATCTTTGAGTTTTTTGGTTTATAGATCTGAAAATAAAAGATTATAAAATTGTAGATCGAAACTAATATGATGGAAATATACCTGAGGGGCATAGGTTTCACTAGAGACTTCTCTCATGAAGGCAAATAATACGATGGGTGAACAAATTACTATCGAGCAATTGATAGAAAAGCGTAAAGTTATGATGATATCCAAGGCAATGATTATGTAATACACGCATCACGTCCGTGTGAAGTAGACCGACTCCTGCCTGCATCTACTACTATTACTCCACACATCGACCGCTATCCAACATGCATCTAGAGTATTAAGTTCATAAAGAACGGAGTAACGCCTTAAGTAAGATGACATGTTGTAGAGGAATAAACTCAAGCAATATGATGAAAACCCCATCTTTTTATCCTTGATGGCAAAAATTCAATACGTGTCTCGCTACCCCTACTTTATCACTGGGTGAAATCACGCAAGATTGAACCCAAAGCTAAGCACCTCTCCCATTGCAAGAAAAACCAATCTAGTTGGCCAAACCAAACCAATAATTCAAAGAGAATTGCAAAGATATCAAATCATACATATAACAATTCAGAGAAGATTCAAATAATATTCATAGATAAGCTGATCGTAAATCCACAATTCGTCGGATCTCGACAAACACATCGCAAAGAAGATTACATCGGATAAATCTAGAAGAACATCGAGGAGAACATGGTATTGAGAATCAGAGAGAGAGAATAAGTCATCTAGCTACTAGCTATGGACCCATAGGTCTGTGGTAAACTACTCACGCTTCATCGAAAGGGCAATAGAGTTGATGTAGATGCCCTCTGTGATCGTATCCCCCTTCGGCAAGATGTCGGAAAAGGCCCCAAGATGGGATATCACGGGAATAGAAGGTTGCGGCGGTGGAGAAGTGTTTTCGTGGATGCTTTTGGTGGTTCTGGACTATATGTGAATATATAGGAGGAAGAGGTAGGTCAGGAGGTCATCGAGGGGCCCACAAGGTAGGTACGCGCCCTCCACCCTTGCCGCCGCCTCATGGCTCTTCTGACTTGCACTCCAAGTCCCCTGGGTGTCTTCTGGTCCAAGAAAAATCATCGTGAAATTTTATTCCATTTGGACTCCGTTTAGTATTCCTTTTCTGCCAAGCTCAAAAACAAGGAAAAAATAGAAACTGGCACTAGGCTCTAGGTTAATAGGTTAGTCCCAAAAATAATATAAAATAGCATATTAATGCATATAAAGCATCCAAAACAGATAATATAATAGCATGGAACAATAAAAAATTATAGATATGTTGGAGACGTATCAAGCATCCCCAAGCTTAATTCCTACTCATCCTCGAGTAGGTAAATGATAAAAATAGAATTTTTGATGTGGAATGCTACCTAACATATTTATCCATGTAATTTTCTTTATTGTGGCATGAATGTTCAGATCCATAAGATTCAAAACAAAAGTTTAATATTGACGTAAAAACGATTATACTTCAAGCATACTAATAAAGCAATTATGTCTTCTCAAAATAACATGGCCAAAGAAAGATATCCCTACAAAATCATATAGTCTAGCTATGCTCCATCTTCATCAAACAAAGTATTCAAATCATGCACAACCCCGATGACAAGCCAAGCAATTGTTTCATACTTTTGATATTCTCAAACTTTTTCAACTTTCACGCAATACATGAGCATGAGCCATGGACATAGCACTATAGGTGGAATAGAATATGGTGGTTGTGGAGAAGACAAAAAAAGAAGGAGATAGTCTCACATCAACAAGGCATATCAACAGGCTATGGAGATCCCATCAATAGATATCAATGTGAGTGAGTAGGGATTGCCATGCAACAGATGCACTAGAGCTATAAGTTTATGAAAGCTCAAAAAGAAACAAAGTGGGTGTGCATCCAACTCGCTTGCTCATGAAGACCTAGGGCAATTTGAGGAAGCCCATCATTGGAATATACAATCCAAGTTCTATAATGAAAAATTCCCACTAGTATATGGAAGTGACAACATAGTAGACTCTCTATCATGAAGATCATGGTGATACTTTGAAGCACAAGTGTGGAAAAATGATAGTAGCATTGCCCCTTCTCTCTTTTCTCTCATTTTTCATTGATGGGCTTCTTGGCCTCTTTTATTTTTTGTGGGCTTCTTTGGCCTATTTTATTTATTTTTGTAAAGTTCGAGACACATCCCAACTTGCGTGGGAATCATAGCTTCCATCATCCTTTCCTCACATGGGACAATGCTCTAATAAGATAATCATCACACTTTTATTTACTTACAAACCAAGAATTACAACTCGATAGTTAGAACAAATATGACTCTATATGAATGCCGCTGGCGGTGTACCGGGATGTGCAATGATCTAGCATAGCAAATGACATAAAAAAATGGACAAGCCATGTAAACATCATGCTAGCTATCTTACGATCATGCAAAGTAATAAGACAATGATGGAACGTGTCATAATAAAACAGAATGGTGGAAGTTGCATGAAAATATATCTCGGAACGGCTATGGAAATTCCATAATAGGTAGGTATGGTGATTGTTTTGAGGAATGTAATAGGTGTGTGTATGGTGAGGGAGTCCTGGATTAGGGGGTATCCGGACAGCCGGACTATGTACTTTGGCCGGACCGTTGGACCGTGAAGATACAAGACTCAAGACTCCGTCCCGTGTCCGGATGGGACTCTCCTTCGCGTGGAAGACAAGCTTGGCGATCCAGATATTAGATCTCCTTCTTTGTAACTGACTCTATGTAAACCCTAGCCCCCTCCGGTGTCTATATAAACCGGAGGGTTTAGTCCATAGAGAAACAATCATAATCATCATAGGCTAGCTTCTAGGGTTTAGCCTCTATGATCTCGTGGTAGATCAACTTTTGTAATACTCATATCATCAAGATCAATCAAGCAGGAAGTAGGGTTTTACCTCCATCGTGAGGGCCCGAACATGGGTAAAACATCGTGTCCCTTGCCTCCTGTTACCATTAGCCTTAGACGCACAGATCGGGGGCCCCTACCCGAGATCCGCCGGTTTTGACACCGACATATGGCACCGGTGAAAGTTGTGCGGTACTAGAGAGGCCAACAATGGTGGAAGGGTGAGAGTGCGTATAATCCAAGGACTCAACATTAGTTATAAAGAACTCACATACTTATTGCAAAAATTTATTAGTCATCAAAACAAAGTACTACGCGCATGCTCCTAGGGGGATAGATTGGTAGGAAAAGACCGTCGCTCGTCCCCGAACGCCACTCTTACGGAAGACAATTAATAAATAAATCATGCTCCGACTTCATCACATAACGGTTCACCATACGTGCATGCTACGGGATACACAAACTTTAACACAAGTATTTCTACAATCCACAATAATTCACTAGCATGACTCTAATATCACCATCTTTATATCTCAAAACAATCATAAGGAATCAAACTTCTCATAGTATTCAATGCACTTTATATGAAAGTTTTTATTATATCCCTCTTGGATGCCTATCATATTTGGACTAAATTCATAACCAAAGCAAATTACCACGCTATTTAGAGAGACTCTGGAAATAATATAAGTGAAGCATGCGAGTTTAATAATTTCTATAAAATAAAACCACCAGCAACAAGCGCGCCATCACGCTGGACTGTGAAGTCACTAGCAGCGCTGCGCCGGGCGAGATCGCCGTGGAGACGGTGGAGTTCTTGACGGTGTCACCGGCCATGCTGACTGGACCTCAGGCGGACAAAGAGATGGTCATCACTGTTTGCATTGACGAGAGCTTCTGATCGATCCAATAATGTTGACCGGATATGCATGCGCTGGCTGAATTGACCTTATTGTCGATCTGCTAATCTACTTATGCTAATGCAATGTTTAGTTTAGTTGGTAAAAATTAGGGGTGTGGTTTCACTTCGACCATGTTAAACTTTGATGATTGTGAGAACCATGTCCTAATCAGATTCTTGTGTCATGTTAGCCTTTATCTTAGTTACTCCGTGCCAATTAATTAGTACTCTGTCTCATAATGTAAAATGTTTTTTTGACACTATACTATTATCGGAAAATGTCTTACATTATGAACTGAGGGAGTACTTCATACATAGATGTGTCGTAAAATCATTAATCCAAAATGTGAGCTGTTGTAATATTACAAGAGCACCTTCACAACAAACCAACAATTTGGAGACCAAAAAGTGGTTTTAGGGGTGGTGAGATAATGTTCTGCAGAAAATTTTCTGCTTTTCTAGTAGATTAAAAGTTGGAGACTAAAATTTTGGTATTTTTATTCTAGAACCCATATTCATGCATATGCAATGTTGTAAATAACATTCCTTTCAAATTAATCAAGACAAATAAAACACTAATGGTACTTAATCATTAGACAGTTCATCAATCTTTAACCCCAATTTCAACATGATTGTTCGTCAATTGTAACACACAATGCATCAAACATCAAACACCAAACATACAAATAGAATTAGTGGTCTTGTTGCCTATTCCGTGTCCATCGCTCCTGTGTGATAACTTGTTTGGGATTTTCGTGAGTATCCGCATTTTGAATTTTATGGTGAACTGAAGAAAGTGTCAATGTTGTCTTCCCTTCTACGTGGATGCAGCACCCTTCGCATGAACTCATAGTAGGAGTAATCCAAATTTGACCAAGCTGCTCAATGATCATGTTGGACAATATCACGGCGGCAAACATGATGTACCAAAGGGTTTCTTTGTCAAAGAACCGAGCCAGTCCTTGCACAATAGCAAACTGGGTTGCAAAATCTCAAATGCAACCTCCACATCCTTCCTAGCAGCTGCTTGAGCACTATGGAAAGGCTTAGTTCCTCGGGCTCAATTCAATCGAACACCTTGCAGGCACTAAACTCAATTTTGTCCAGCGTAGCTCGCCTGGCTGACTAGGGAAGGACATGGACATGTGTGAGTATGGGCATTTCTTTCTTTTTCCGTTTCTTGGTTTGACCGATTTCTTTCCGTTTTCCTCCTTATTTCTCCTTTCGTTTGTTTCCTACTTCCATTTTTCCTATTTATTTTCTTTTTATTTTTAAATTAATAGTTTTTTAATTAATGTTATTTTTAAAAATTGTGAACCTTTTTAAAAAATCACAATAGCAATGAACAAGATCATGGCGGCAAACATTGTGTACCAAATGATTTCTTAGTCAAAGAATCGAGTTGGTCCTTGCACAATAGCAGACTGGGGTTGCAAAATCTCAAATGCAATATCCACATCGTTCCTACTAGCTGCTTGAGCGCTATGGAAAGCCTTATCTCTCCTGGATCAATTCGATCGAACACCTTGCAGGCACCGAACTCAATTCCGTCCGGCGTAGCTCATCGGGGCCGAGACGGTCGTCGGGCGACTAGGAAAGGATATGGGCACATGTGAGTATGGGCCTTTTTTTTACCTTTTCCTTCTCCTAGTTTGACAGACTTCTTTCCGTTTCCCTCCTTATTACTCATTTTGGTTGTTTTTACTTCCTTTTATTTTAATTTCCTTTTTATTTTTAAATTCATGATTTTTTAATTAATGATATCTTTTAAAAAAGTGCAGCTTTTTAAAAATTCACAAATATTTTTTTTGTATTTTCAACAATTGTAAGAATGTATATATGTGGACATTCAAAAAATCATGAACATTTTCTTAATTTGTTTGAAAGTCTATATGCACAAGCATTTTTTTAATCATGAACATGTTTTAAAATACGTGAACATTTTTAAGGTCGTGATTTTTGTATATCCACAAACAATTTTAGAATTCATTAAAATATAAATCCGTGAATATTTTTTATTTCATAATAATTTTTGAAAATTTGTGGTGTTTTTTGACTAAAACAGTAGGCTTAAATAGGCTAGATGAAAAATCGAGCGAAAAATAAAAAACTCAAGAAGCACAAGAAGAGCTACATGGGTGGTGGTTTGGCCCACACTATAGGGAAATTCATGCTTAGAGCGTCGAATAGGAGCTCCCAGGATGAAGCTAACCACTTCACTGATGAATGAACAGGATTATGAAGCTTCACTAAAAAACAAATTTTAGAGTTGATGCTGCCATCTAATCATGATCATGTACTCTTTTGTTGTAGATCATGCACTTGTTCCGTTGTTTTTGTTTGTGAGTTTTGAAGAACACATGGTTGTGAGATCTAAAGTTTTTGCGAGTTCTAAATGTCAGAACTTTTAGTGGATTGAACGTTCAACTCGTAATTTGCAGAACAGGAGTCGAGCACAACAGCATTTGTGGCGAACATATACTCTGACTTCTGTTATCGTTGATAGTGGAACCTAATCCCTTTCAAGGATCGTATGGAAAACAAAAACACACTCTGATCACACAGAAGTATATCATGCATGGTCCCTCCATCCCAAATTATTTTCTTACATTTGTGGATTTTCTAAATATAGATGTATCTTGACATGAAATTTGTCTAGATACATTCGTATCTAAACGAATCTAAGACAAATATTTAGGGATGAAAGTAATATTAATTAGATATTTTTATTGAGATGACACACTATTATGAGAAAACAAGGATTGAGCATCATTATACTGTGATATCATATCATATTAAATGATATACTAGTATGTGTAATGTATGGCAATAAATTAGGTCACTATGATATCAATCTATGATAATATTAAATGATGTGCTAGTGTGTCATGTACGAAAGTAAATTAGATCAATATGATACCAGTTTATGCGTTATGCATTGTAATATGATACCAATCTATGCATTACCCATAGTGGGGGAGTAACTATGGCTAGTAACATGCATACATTACTAGTCTATATTATTACATGTCTACCTCTATAGTGGGGAGTAATGAAGGAAATATGCCCTAGAGGCAATAATAAAGTTGTTATTTATATTTCCTTATATCATGATAAATGTTTATTATTCATGCTAGAATTGTATTAACCGGAAACTTAGTACATGTGTTAATACATATACAAAACAGAGTGTCCCAAGTATGCATGTACTTGACTAGCTCGTTAATCAAAGATGGTTATGTTTCCTGACCATAGACATGTGTTATCATTTGATGAACGGGATCACATCATTAGAGAATGGTGTAATGGACAAGACCCATCTGTTAGCTTAGCATAATGATCGTTTAGTTTTATTGCTATTGCTTTCATCATGACTTATACATGTTCCTCTGACTATGAGATTATGCAACTCCATACCGGAGGAACACCTTGTGTGCTATCAAACGTCACAACATAACCGGGTGATTATAAAGATGCTCTACAGATGTCTCCAAAGGTGTTTGTTGGGTTGGCATAGATCGAGATTAGGATTTGTCACTCCGTGTATCGGAGAGGTATGTCTAGGCCCTCTCGGTAATGCACATCACTATAAGCCTTGCAAGCAATGTGACTAATGAGTTAGTCACGGGATGATGCATTACGGTACAAGTAAAGAGACTTCCTGGTAACGAGATTGAACTAGGTATGATGATACCGACGATCAAATCCTGGGCAAGTAACATACCGATGACAAAGGGAACAACATATGTTGTTATGCGGTTTTGAAAGTGCAATCATGCCCTTAATCATATTTTGATGTTGATGACAACACATATGCTCGGGACTAATCATGTTTATCAAGTATATCTCAGGATTATGTTTCAAAGACCGTGTGCATGGATCATGACTAGGGACAAAAAGCATATAACTCAAGAATGGAGACACAAGATGTTGACTTCATTTATGGTTTGTTCTTGAGTATAGGGATCCCGCACTATTAAGAGGGGATCGATGAATCTAGTGATAAACTTGCTCAGAAGCTACTATTTCTATACCTTGCCTTCGGACATCCGGTGTTCTACGGACGTCCGATCCTTCTTGATTGCCCAGACGTCCGGCCACTTCCGGACGTCCGGCGTTCCACAATAGAAGCATTTCTACGGATATCCAGAACTCTCCGGACGTCCGACACTTTCACAACAGAAGCATTTTTACGGACGTCCGGACCCTCCGGTCGTCCGTGCTCCGGATGTCCGGCCCAGCTCGGACGTCCCTATCCTGTACACTGGGTTCTGGGTCACACTTTTCACAGCGGCCGGTCGTCCGATGACTGTCGTACGTCCGGACCTATTTGTGCCTCCGGACGTCCGGCCCATCCTGTACCCCAAACGGTCACTTCTACCCACCACCTATATATATACCTTTCCCTTCCACGGGATAAGGTTGACCATTCACTTTAAGCTCATCAAGAACACTCCTCACTCTCTCTCTCTCATTCATCCACACCAAATCCTAGATTCCCAAGCGTTCTAGGAGCATTTGAGAGAAGTTCTCCAATCAAGTGATAGATCCACTCCTTCACCTTCTTTGAACCAAAGGAATTCGCGACTTGAGCAAGTTTTGAGCTTTTCCCCATCGTTCTTATTACTCTTGGAGGTTGGAGACTCCTAGGCGGTAGGAGTCATTCGGAGAGGAATCGAACATTGTGATTACCCTCGGAAAAGTTTGTGAGGGTTCGGAGACCACCCCAAGGTCTACCACTAGTGGTTGAGAAACGCCTCCGTGGTGTTGTCTGAAAGGGAGAATAGGGTGAGTTTTCGTGGCGTTGGTGTGCCTTCGTGGTAATATCCACCTCTCTAACGGTGACTAGCTTCCCTCCAAGGAAGTGAACATCGGCATACATCCTCGTCTCCCGGAGTTGCGGTTATTCCTAACCCTAACTCTCTACTTGTGGTTACTTGTCTCTTTACACTTACGTACATCATATTGTGCTTGCCTACTTACGTGTTTGTGTTGTTAGCTTAGTACTTTGTGCTCACGTGAAATTGTTAGGCTCATCTTCATATTCCGCATTATTGCCTAAAATTGCCAAGTAATAATTAAAATTTGTAATTGTACCTATTCACGCCCCCCTCTAGGTCCATCTCGATCCTTTCAATTGGTATCAGAGCCTCGTGCTCTATTCTTGTGGCTTAACCACCCTAGAGCGAGATGAACCCAGATGGGACTCCCCTGGTTGTAGATCCTAAGGATAAAGGTGAGGTTTCTTCTGAAGTCAAGTCATTTACGTCTCAGGATCTAGAACGGGCCCTTGCTAAGCAAAAAGAGGAGCATGATGCTTCTCTTAAGGCCTTGGTCCAACTGAGATTAGCCACGTTGTCCGCGATGCTTGCACCACACTCAAGTGGTGTGGGTTCGAGGCCAACCGTGCCTACATCATCACTTGGTTAACAACCTCCTAGCAATGAACACGCCAGTGTTCCTTGGCTTTATGCAAGACCTCAGGTTGAGAAACCAAGATATAATCCTCAAGGCAAACCTCCTTTACTTAGTGCTACTTCCGATTTTGCTTTGTGGAGAGTTGCTATGCAGGATCATCTTCGACATGGAAACGATGAGATGCTGGAGATCATAGAGTATGGCTATCATGTGGTTGATCCAAAGAACCCCACACCAAGAGAAATATATGACAAGAACCTCAATGACACGGCAATCATGTGTATAAGGAGAGGTATGGATGAAAAGCAAAGGAGACCGTTCATACACATCACAAGTGCCAAGGAACTATGGGAAAGTATTATACGATCCAAGACTGGCACTTCTACCCTCCGGAGTGCTCAATATGAAATTGCCAAGGGGCAATTGCAAAACTTTTGTATGGAAAAAGGTGAAACCCCCAATCAACTCCTTGAGCGTCTCATGACTCTCACTGCGGATATTGAGTCATGTGAGTGTGACAAGACACAAGATGGATTCAACATGACTAAGAGGTTTCTTGTGGATAAGTTGCTTCATGCTCTTGCTCCATATCACCATCAAATGGTGTGGGACATAAGACAACACCATACCTTCAAGGAAATGACTACAGATGACATCATATCCACCTTCCAACTATTTGAAGAGTCAAAGGCTAATGCCACAAAACATCTTGCCATGCATGGTTCCCCATCATCAAAGGTCAATCTTGCATTGAAGGCCAAGCAAGTATGTGAAGATGAGAAAAGTGAAGAAGAAGAAGATGATTATGATGATGAAGATGGTGATGAGATTGAATCCGACGAGGGCCCTTTGTATGAAGACATGGCTCTTTTTGTCAAGAAGTTTAGCGCGGGAAAATTCAAGGGAAGATTTCAAAAGAAGAAAGTAAGAAAATGCTACAACTGTGAAGAAACCAATCACTTCTCCAACAAGTGCCCTTATGAGAAGAGAGAAGATAAACCAATGTTTCCCAAGACCTTTCCCAAGAAGAATCTGCCAAATCCTTTGAACTCCAAGCTCAAGAAGAGAGATGGAAAGGCAATGGTTGCTCAAGAAGAATCTGATCTGGACGATGTTAGTGGTGTTGCCGGAGTTGCTCAAGACTCTCAAAACACTTTGAGGTTAGTAAACAAGAGTGGTGACATGGTCACCTACAACTACATGAAAGATTACAAGGGCAACGCTCACAAGTGCCTAATGGCAAAGGCCATGGTTGAAGAAGGAGAGGACCAAAGCTCTTCTGACAAGGTCAAGGTAACTCCACGATCAAATCCTCCTCTTTTCACACCTCCTACTCCTAGTGATGAGTTTCTTGATGCGGAGGATAGCTATGAGGATGATGATCTAGATGATTCTATGATTGCTAAACTTAATAAGTTCATGTGCTCCCTCAAAGGAAAGAAACTCACTATGTTTTGTATGCTTATGGAGATGGTGAGTAAGCACACCATCACCATTAAGGAACTCGAAACCCTCGTCACCGAGGAAAAGGAAAAGTGTAAAATCCTTGAGTGGAAAGTCCAATATGAGGAAGCACGAAATGATGAACTATGCTTAAAAATCGCTGCAAATATTGATGTTCACACTAATGATCTTGCCTCCTTGAAAAAGGCTATTGACCCTTGCTATGAGTTAATGAATGATAAAAGTAAGCTTGTGAAGTCTCATGCTTCTCTATCTAAGGATTGTGAGCTTCTATACGTGTCTCTCAAGACTAAGGAAGGAGAGCTCACCGTTCTTAGAAAGAGTTTTGAGACGCTCAAACTTACTTATCTTGAAACTTTAGCCAAGGCTTACTCTTCCCCTATTATAAATGTTGATGCTTGTACTACTAACTCTAGTAGTGATCTAGCATCTATTCTTGAGGAAAATCGTTTTCTCAAGGTTCAAATTGAGAAAGGTCTCATGACATGTGCTCAAGGGCAAAAGAATCTTGATGAGATTTTGAGCCAACACAATGAGGTGTTTGCCAAAGAGGGTCTTTGGTTTGACCCGAGAACAAGCAAGAAGAAGACGTCCTCCCAAAAGTGCACAACTCCTCTAAAAGAAACATTTGTAAGAGAAGGGCACAAGGAGAAAGGTAAGGTTGTGAGTGGGAAGGCCATAAGGGGCATGCCCACTCTCAACAAGCCTAAAGAGTTCATGCCTCCTTCCTATGTTCTTCGTAAGACTAAGGATGGAGAAGTCTTTGCAAAATTTGTTGGTCCTCGAAATGCATTCCGGTTCTATGCTATTTGGGTCCCTAAGACCCTTGTAACTAACTTGAGAGGTCCCATTGCAAAATGGGTGCCTCTAACCAAGTCCTAATTGTGTGTAGGTAAGCTTCTCCGGTGGAGTGAAATGGGTGATTGATAGTGGATGTACAAATCATATGACCGGAGATAGCAAATTGCTCTACGATTTCATGGAAGCTATTCAACCATTCATGAGCATTATGTTTGGTGGAGGTTCAAAAGGACAGGTACTCGGGTTGGGCAAGGTGGCTATCACAAACGACATGTCTCTTGCAAATGTTATGCTTGTCCAATCCCTTAAATACCACTTGCTTTCTGTTCGCCAATTGGCTTTTGTTGGTTATGATACACTCTTTGGACTAACGGATGTGAAAGTCTTTAAGAGAGATACTCTCGAAGTGGCTTTTGTTGGAGAGTTGGATGGCAACCTTTACACGGTTGATTTCTCGAAAGAGAGCACATTCCATGCAACTTTTCTAATGGCCAAGGCTGACAAGGGGTGGCTATGGCATCGCCAGCTAGCCCATGTCGGCATGAGAAATCTTCAAGATCTCTTAAAGGGGAATCACATCCTTGGACTAACCAATGTCTCTTTTGAGAAAGATCGTGTGTGTAGTGCATGCACAGCCGGGAAGCAACATCAATCAAAGCACCCACCCAAGAACATAGTATCTACTTCAAGGCCCCTGGAGCTCCTTCATGTGGATCTTTTTGGGCCTCCTTCATGGGATAGTCTTGGTGGGAAAAAGTATGGGCTTGTCATTGTTGATGATTACTCAAGATATACATGGGTGTTCTTCCTCAAGTCCAAGGACGAAATGAAAATCACTTTCATTGATTTTGCCAAGCAAGCCCAACGCAAGTTTGACAAAGAAATCCGGGCAATAAGAAGTGACAATGGCTCTGAGTTCAAGAACTATATTTTGGAAGAATTTCTTAGTGATGAAGGGATTGAGCATCAATATTCAGCTACATACACTCCTCTGCAAAATGGTGTAGCCGAACAGAACAACCGTACACTTGTAGAGATGGCAAGGTCCATGTTGGATGAATACAAGTCACCACATAGTTTTTGGGCCGAAGCTGTCAATACCGCATGCCATGCATCAAACCGGCTCTTCCTCCGCACTATATTGGAAAAGACTCCATATGAGCTTCTAACTGGAAACAAGCCAAATGTCAAGTACTTTCGTGTATTTGGGTGCAAATGTTTCATCCTCAACAAAAGAGAACGGTTAGGAAAATTTCAGTCCAAAACAATTGAGGGTATATTTGTTGGTTATGGATCAAACTCTCACGCCTATAGAGTCTACAACAAATCCAATGGATGTGTTGTAGAAACTTGTGACGTGGTGTTTGATGAATTTAATGGCTCCCATGGGGAGCAAGTTGATCTAAGTGATGTAGGTGAAGAAGATTCTTCTCAAGACATTTTGACCATGGGTGTTGGTGCACTTCCTCCTATGGAACAAGAACCTCATGATGATGAATAAGAAGATGGAGGTCTCACACATCATCAAACTACTTCAACATCCATACCACCACAAGCTCCTATTGTTCAACCGATACCCTTAGCCCAAGTTGAAGAGGATGATCAAGTCTCTCTTAATGATAATCATCAAGAACAAGATCATCATCAAGAGCAAGAACAAGAAAGTCCAATCATTGATGATGAACCTCAACAAATGCAACATGAACAAGAAGATCTTCCTCCACACGTGAATGATCCATATGTTGAAGATGTGGATGATGGACATGAAGTTGAACCTCGTGAAACCCTCACCTCCATCATGCCTCGAGTGGCCGGTCGTGTTGATGTTGACAAAATCCTCACCGGCATCTCGGAAGGTAGAGTCACTCGTAAACATTTGACAAACTTTTGTGCTCACTTCTCGTTTGTGTCTAGTATTGAGCCACTCAAGGTACAAGAGGCATTGATGGACAACGATTGGCTAGTTGCTATGCAAGAAGAGTTGAACAGTTTTGAACGCAACCAAGTGTGGTCATTAGTCAAGAGGCCATCTACCGAGCACAACGTCATTGGAATGAAATGGATTTTCAAGAACAAGCAAGATGAAAATGGTGTAATCATCCGCAACAAGGCAAGGTTAGTGGCACAAGGGTACTCACAAGTTGAAGGTTTGGACTTTGGTGAGACCTTTGCCCCCGTTGCACGTCTTGAATCCACTCGCATCTTACTTGCTTATGCCGCTTTCAATGGTTTTACATTACATCAAATGGATGTGAGGAGTGCTTTCCTTAACGGTCCTCTACAAGAAGAAGTATATGTGTCACAACCACCCGGGTTCGTTGATCCCTTTCACAAAGACTATGTGTATAAACTTCATAAGGCTTTGTATGGCCTCAAACAAGCACCTCGTGCTTGGTATGATCATCTGAAGAAGTTTTTACTCGATGATGGTTTTGTGAGAGGGGTGATCGATCCCACTCTTTTTACTAAGAGGGACAAGGGTGATTTGATCCTATGCCAAATCTATGTAGATGACATCATTTTTGGTTCTCCTAACATTCATTTGTGCAAGAAGTTTGCGGCTTCAATGACCAAGAATTTTGAAATGTCACTCAATACGGATTTGAAGTTCTTTCTCGGATTTCAAATTCAACAATTTCAAGAAGGAATTTTCTTATCTCAAGCAAAGTACCTCAAGGACATTCTAGAAAAGTTTGGTATGTCTGATGCTAGTCCATGCAAGACACCCATGCCAACCAAAATTACTCTCACTGAAGACACAAATGGTACTCCTTTCGACCCATCTACTTACCGCTCTATGATTGGCTCATTGCTTTATCTTTGTGCATCTAGACCAGACATCATGTTCAGTGTATGCATGTGTGCTAGATTTCAAGCTTTCCCTATGGAAAGTCATCATAAGGCGGTTAAGCATATTCTTAGATACCTTGTTCACACCCCAAAGTTGGGCCTCTGGTACCCCAAGGATGCTAAGTTTGATCTCATTGGGTACACGGCTGCGGATTGGGCTGGAGACAAAGTGGATCGTAAGTCCACATCCGGTGCATGTCAGTTTCTTGGACGATCCTTGCTGAGTTGGTCCTCGAAGAAACAAAATTATATTGCTCTCTCTACCGCAGAAGCTGAATACATTGCTGCCGTTAGTTGTGCAACTCAGTTGTTATGGATGAGGCAAACTTTGAAGGATTACGGTATCACCTATAGAAATGTGCCTCTTCTGTGTGATAATGAAAGTGCCATCAATATTGTTGAGAACCCCAAAGATCATCTCCGCACCAAACACATTGATATTAGGTATCATTTCTTGAGAGATCATGTTGAAAAGGGTGATATTCACATTGATCACATTGGCACAGATTTTCAACTAGCAGATATCTTCACCAAACCTTTAGATGAAGCAAGGTTCTATCAACTTAGGTGTGAACTTGGTATCTTGGAGCTTGACAACATTATGTGAAATCTAGTACCCATTCATGCATGAATCTAATGTCTTGTCATGATGTAGGCATATACTTAGGGGGAGACATTCAATTCATGAATATTCTCACCCTACTCAATGCATAAAAAGAACCAACACTCTCAAAGTAACCATGGGTCTAGACCTATGGTGCTTTAACATGATGGAGTAGTGACTATGCACTCAAAGTTCAAATCTTTCCGTGTCATGTCATGTCTACTCAGACATTGTGGCATTAGCCACCACTTGTAGTATATGGCTATGATTGGGTAAGGTAGGGTATTAGTTACTACATAAATAAATTTTTACTATGGACGAAAATTGCCTTCTCCTCATCATGATCAGCACTTGCACCTTTGCCTCCTGTCAAACTTCTGGCGTCGGACGTCCGTAGGTTCCGGACGTCCGCGTGGTTCTTCACTGCCGGTCGTCCGTAGGCATCCGGACGTCCATAAATTCTTCTCTGATTACCATCGACCGGTCGTCCGGCCTCTCCGGACGCCCGTAAAATCCACTCTGGTTCCCTTAGTTGGCCTAGATGCCGAAACGACGGACGTCCGTAAGACTCTGGACGTCCGTAATAAACTTTCTGTTACAATCTGTCCGGTCGTCCGAAGCCGCCGGTCGTCCGTAGAATCATCTCTGTCATCCTCTACTTTCTATTGGTCCCGACTCCGGTCGTCCGTACCCCCCCCCCCGGACGTCCGGACGCATATTCGACTCCGGTCGTCCGTAGGCTCCGGACGTCCGGACATTTTTACTGGCCACTATATATACTGCGCGGTAGGGTTTCTCAACTGACTACATCCTATCCGCTAGTTTCCCCACCGCTGCCGCCGCTCCTGCCGTGCGACCGCTCACCGCTGCCGCACGCCTCCGTGCCCCTCGCCGGGGCTCCTCTCCGCCGCGGATCTGCGGCTCGCTGTCTAGCCCGGGGCTTCTCTCCCCGTCCAGCCCGTCGGCCACCTGCTCCAGCACGCCGCTCGTCTCCTCTGTGTTCTTCCTTTCAAGGTAGGGCACAACCTTCCCCCCTCATGCATTCACCCTGATCTATGGAGGGGTGTTGATATGTGCCTTCCTTCTCCCCTAGGTCACGATGCCTCGGTCCAAGCACTCAGCTCGCAAGCAAGTTGCCGGAGGGCCGGCTCGTTCGTCTCGTCGTCGTGGCGCCGACGACTCCCAGGAGGAAGATCGCCCTCGGAAACATGTCGCTCGTCCTCCCAGCTCGTCCAGTGATTCCTCCTCGGAGGGGTCGGACTTTGAGGATGAGCTTGAGGAGGTGGATCCGTCCCCGATGGTTGGCGTTTGCGTCGCTGCACCCAAGTCGGGCACTCGTCGTCCAACCTTTCAACCTCCTCCTCCTCCAGTGCAACCCCATGGTGATGCTCGTCACATCTCAATTGAGCCTCCATTGTCACTCGGCCGTCATGTTAAGCGTTTCAACGAGGTCCCCAAAGCTTCATATCTTAAATCGCGTCATGATGTAGATCAATTTACTGTTGTTAGGGATTCTCAGGATAGTCGCTTTCGCACAAATGTCCAAGCCGACATCTTCACCACGATTTCCATCCCTAAAGGCTTGTCACTTCATGTTTGCATTGATCTTGAGCACATTCGCACTCATCCGGAGAAATATCCGGGAGCCATTGAGCTCATTGAGTCGTCAAATCTAGCCGCTCCATTCGCCTTTCAACATGATTTTAACCACGCTGCCATCCATCAGTTTTATGCCACATGTTACTTTGCTCCTGATAACACTGTCACATGGATGACCTCCGACACTGCACTCACAGCATCTTATGCTCAGTTTGTCACTGCCCTTGGATTTCCCGACCCTGGGTTCAAAATCCACAAGGATGACCCCAACCATAAGCCCAAGGGCATTGCGGTCTGTGCGGATCTACTTAGACCTATACCAACTTTGTCTGACGTTGAAAAACAAAAGGGTCTAAACCAAGTCTCCATTTGGCGCTTTCCATTCAACATCATTTATCAGTGTATCATCCGCACCATTTATCCCAAGATGGGTACAAGGGCTCCTGCAGTAGCTACTGCATTGATCTCATGCATCGCCTCTTCACATCTCCTAAAGGGGATATCAATGTTCAACACTTCCTATGGCATGAGATCCGCCTTGCTAGCTTCCAACACAAGAGGGCTTCTCCTCATGCACCTTTTATTCAGGCTTTTATCGAGAGTGTAGCTCCCTTTCCCATTGCACGCACTCATATACATGAGTGATGGGTCATTCACGCTCACATGGCGGCTGATCATGTTCCTCCTCCTCCCGCTACCGCTAGTCGCACCACCGCTAGTTTTCCTTCTCATGCTACCCATCCTCCTTCCAGTGCTGCCCCCTTTGGGCGCATTACTCGTTTTCTTGGGAAGGCTCACTCTGCCATGATGAAGATGTTCACCTTCCATTGCTCCCAACACCACGATGTGGTCACTCGCATGGTCACTTCCAAGAACGCTCTGAAGGCTCGTCTGCGAGACTCCAAAGTGTATGATGTGAGTGACGATGAGCGTCTTCCCGTAGCCCCTCCTTCTGACTTTGGTTTTCCCTCCGGTCCTGAGTGGGCTGATTTCTTCGACGAGGCTGGTGGCAGTGGTGCTCATGATGATGATGATGAGGATGATCTCTAATGCTATTATGTTTTCCCCCTATTTTCTATTTTTGGATACTTGATGCCAAGGGGGAGTAGGCTCCATATGCATGTTATTCTAGCTCATTATGTAATCAAACTTATTGTTATGGTTGTGTTTTAGCTTGTACTGAACCTATGTTATGAGTTTGTTGAATATGAGATTTGGTGAATCTACATGTGATGAATCTATATGAAGTTTAACTCTTGATTATCGTGTGTATGAGATTTGGTTATACTGGAGGCATCATTTTGAGGGGGAGCCCTCATCATTTTTTTGTATCTATGGTATCACTTTGAGGGGGAGCTCGCTCGCTACTCATTCTTATTATAGTTATTGAGCTCCACAACAAATACTTCCGATTAATATTATGAGTATGCATATGAGTTGTCATCAACTACCAAAAAGGGGGAGATTGAAAGTGCAATCATGCCCTTAATCATATTTTGATGTTGATGACAACACATATGCTCGGGACTAATCATGTTTATCAAGTATATCTCAGGATTATGTTTCAAAGACCGTGTGCATGGATCATGACTAGGGACAAAAAGCATATAACTCAAGAATGGAGACACAAGATGTTGACTTCATTTATGGTTTGTTCTTGAGTATAGGGATCCCGCACTATTAAGAGGGGATCGATGAATCTAGTGAAAAACTTGCTCAAAAGCTACTATTTCTATACCTTGCCTTCGGACATCCGGTGTTCTACGGACGTCCGATCCTTCTTGATTGCCCGGACGTCCGGCCACTTCCGGACGTCCGGCGTTCCACAATAGAAGCATTTCTACGGATATCCAGAACTCTCCGGACGTCCGACACTTTCACAACAGAAGCATTTTTACGGACGTCCGGACCCTCCGGTCGTCCGTGCTCCGGATGTCCGGCCCAGCTCGGACATCCCTATCCTGTACACTGGGTTCTGGGTCACACTTTTCACAGCGGCCGGTCGTCCGATGACTGTCGTACATCCGGACCTATTTGTGCCTCCGGACGTCCGGCCCATCCTGTACCCCAAACGGTCACTTCTACCCACCACCTATATATATACCTTTCCCTTCCACGGGATAAGGTTGACCATTCACTTTAAGCTCATCAAGAACACTCCTCATTCTCTCTCTCATTCATCCACACCAAATCCTAGATTCCCAAGCGTTCTAGGAGCATTTGAGAGAAGTTCTCCAATCAAGTGATAGATCCACTCCTTCCCCTTCTTTGCACCAAAGGAATTCGTGACTTGAGCAAGTTTTGAGCTTTTCCCCATCGTTCTTATTACTCTTGGAGGTTGGAGACTCCTAGGCGGTAGGAGTCATTCGGAGAGGAATCGAACTTTGTGATTACCCTTGGAAAAGTTTGTGAGGGTTTGGAGACCACCCCAAGGTCTACCACTAGTGGTTGAGAAACGCCTCCGTGGTGTTGTCTCAAAGGGAGAATAGGGTGAGCCTTCGTGGCGTTGGTGTGCCTTCGTGGTAACATCCACCTCTCTAACGGTGACTAGCTTCCCTCCAAGGAAGTGAACATCGGCATACATCCTTGTCTCCCGGAGTTGCGGTTATTCCTAACCCTAACTCTCTACTTGTTGTTACTTGTCTCTTTACACTTACGTACATCATATTGTGCTTGCCTACTTACGTGTTTGTGTTGTTAGCTTAGTACTTTGTGCTCACGTGCAATTGTTAGGCTCATCTTCATATTCCGCATTATTGCCTCAAATTGCCAAGTAATAATTAAAATTTCTAATTGTACCTATTCACCCCCCCCCCTCTAGGTCCATCTCGATCCTTTCAGGTTTGACCGATAAAGATCTTCGTAGAATATGTAGGAGCCAATATGAGCATCCAGGTTTCGCTATTGGTTATAGACCGGAGATGTGTCTCGGTCATGTCTACATAGTTCTCGAACCCGTAGGGTCCGCACGCTTAATGTTCGATTATGATTTGTATTATGAGTTATGTGATTTGATGACCAAAGTTTGTTCAGAGTCCCGGATGAGATCACGGACATGACGAGGAGTCTCTAAATGGTCGAGAGGTAAATATTCATATATAGGACGATGGTATTTGGACACTGGAAGTGTTTTGGGTGATACTGGGTCACCGGAAGGGGTTTTGGGCAACCTTCGGCAAAGATATGGGCTTAATGGGGCAAGTAAGGGAACACACCAGCCCACAAGGGGCTGGTGCGCCGCCTATAGGGACAGCCACGTGGGGAGAAAGGGAAAGGAGAGGAGGAAAAGGAAAGTACGAAGTAGGACTCCTACTTCCTTCCCCTCTCCTCTCCTTCCTTTCCATGTTGTCCAAATATGGTAGGGGGCGAATTGGACTAGGGGCCCAAGTAGGATTCCGCCTACTTGGGCGCGCCCTAGGCTGCCTCCCTCCCTCTCCCTCCTTTCTATACATGGGGAGGGCACCCCTAGAACACACATCAATTGTTCCTAGCCCTGTGCGGCGCCCCCCTCCACAGTTAACACCTCAGTCATATCGTCGTAGTGCTTAGGCGAAGCCCTGCGCCGGTAACTTCATCATCACCGTCGCTAAGCCGTCGTGCTGATGGAACTCTCTGATACGTCTCCAACGTATCTAATAATTTTTTATTGTTCCATGCTATTATATTACCCGTTTTGAATGTTTATATGCTTTACTTTACACTTTTATATCATTTTTGGGACTAACCTACTAACCGGAGGCCCAGCCCGAATTGTTGTTTTTTTGCCTATTTCAGTGTTTCGAAGAAAAGGAATATCAAACGGAGTCCAAATGGAATGAAACCTTTGGGAGCGATCTTTTTGGAACAAACGCAATCCAGGAGACTTGGAGTGGGCGTCAAGAAGCAGCCGAGGAGGCCACGAGGGTCCATGGCGCGCCCTAGTGGAGTAGGCGCGCCCTAGTGGGGTGGGCGCGCCCCCCACACTCGTGGGCCCCTCGTGGATCCCCTGACCGACCTCTTTGCCTATATATACTTGCATACCCTTAAAACACCGAGGAGCACCACGAAACCCTATTTCCACTGCCGCAACCTTCTGTATCCGTGAGATCCCATCTTAGAGCCTTCGTCGGTGCTCCGCGGAGGGGTAATTGATCACGGAGGGCTTCTACATCAACACCATAGCCTCTCCGATGAGTTTTGAGTAGTTTACCACAGACCTTCGGGGTCCATAGTTATTAGCTAGATGGCTTCTTTTCTCTCTTTGAATCTCAATACAAAGTTCTCCTCGATCTTCTTGGAGATATATTCAATGTAACTCTTTTTGCGGTGTGTTTGTCGAGATCCAAAGAATTGTGGGTTTATGATCAAGTTTATCTATGAGAAATATTTGAATCTCCTCTGAATTCTTTTATGTATGATTGGTTATCTTTGCAAGTCTCTTTGGATTATCAGTTTGGTTTGGCCTACTAAATTGATCTTTCTTGCAATGGGAGAAGTGCTTAGCTTTGGGTTCAATCTTGCGGTGTCCTTTCCCAGTGACAGCAGGGGCAGCAAGGCACGTATTGTATTGTTGCCATCAAGGATAAAAAGATGGGGTTTACATCATATTGCTTGAGTTTATCCTTCTACATCATGTCATCTTGCTTAATGCGTTACTCCGTTCTTATGAACTTAATACTCTAGATGCATGCTGGATAGCGGTCAATGTGTGGAGTAATAGTAGTAGATGCAGGCAGGAGTCGGTCTACTTGTCGCGGACGTGGTGCCTATATACATGATCATGCCTAGATATTCTCATAACTATGCACTTTTCTATCAATTGCTCGACAGTAATTTGTTCACCCACTGTAATACTTATGCTATCTTGAGGGAAGCCGCTATTGAAACCTATGGCCCCCGGGTCTATCTTTTATCATATAAGTTTCCAATCTACTTTATTTTGCAATCTTTACTTTCCAATCTATATCATAGAAATACCAAAAATATTTATCTTATCTTATTATCTCTATCAGATCTCACTTTCGCAAGTGGCCGTGAAGGGATTGACAACCCCTTTATCGTGTTGGTTGCGAGGTTCTTGTTTGTTTGTGTAGGTACAAGGGACTTGCATGGAGCCTCCTATTGGATTGATACCTTGGTTCTCAAAAACTAAGGGAAATACTTACGCTACTTTGCTGCATCACCCTTTCCTCTTCAAGGGAAAACCAACGCAATGCTCAAGAGGGAGCAAGAAGGATTTGCCGTTGCCGGGGAGGTCTTCGCTCAAGTCAAGACATACCAAGTACCAATCACAAACTCTTCTCCCTCGCATTACATTATTTGCCATTCGCCTCTCGTTTTCCTCTCCCCCACTTCTAAAACGATTTTTGAAAACCTTTGCCTTTTCTTTGCCCCTCTTTCGTTCGATCTTATGTTTGCTTGTGTCTCCATGCGCCTTCTATATGCTTGCATCTTTGCTTGCTAAAAATCTATTGATATGGATCCACTTATAGTGTTCTACTTGGATCATCTTCGATCCTTATGCGCTCGTGCTGAAACCCCAACTAGCCTATTTGATGGGAAATCTTTAGATGAGCATGCTCATTTTGTGCGTCATCGTTTGTCTGAAAAGGGGAAGCTCTTGTGGTATCACATAAATAGTTTGCTATGCTATGCTTGGAATCTTTGTGAAATTTATGATTTTACTTGTTTCTCTAAGAACCCTAAAAATCACCTTCCCTACCTATGTGAGTTTAATGATAATGAAATCTTATCTTCTTATGGAAAGGGTGTTTATAGTTATTATGATATCGAACAAATTGAAGAATTTGTTGTTTTTAAGGGTGCTCATGAAGTTGCTTCTTTGATTGAAAAGTATGATATTAGTCTCTACAAATCGGAAAATTCCGACATACTTAAATATTGCTATGAAAATTGTGCTCATAATGCCTATGTTAAGGAATTTGTTGAGAGAATGACCGTTGCTTTGGAAGAAAATAATGACATGCATGAATCTATAGATAATTATGATTCCGATGATTTTATTTAAATATCCCTTGATGAACATGATGCTCGCTATTCTTGTGGCCATGATGCCAATATTTATGAAGATGAATTTGCTATAGTTCCTTATCTTAAACATGAGATCATTGCTATTGCACCCATACTTGATAGTTCCTTTGATGAAAATCATGATTGCAATGATGTTATTATAAATTCTATTGATGTCAATTGTGCTAATAATATGTGAAACCCTAAGCTTGGGGATGCTAGTTTTTCTATGTCTACTACTTGTTGCAATGATCATGATTGGGGTGATTCTTAAGTCAAAGAATAATTGTTATTCTGTTTACATGAATAAAACCTTCTATGGTCATACACCCAAGGTGAATGGTTTATTGAATATCGATCGTAGTGATACACATATTCATAATATTGATGCCAAAAGATGCAAAGTTGATAATGATAGTGCAACATACTAGTGACACTGCCGTTTAGGTCATATTGGTGTAAAGCGCATGAAGAAACTCCATGTGGATGGACTTTTGGAATCAATTGATTATGAATCATTTGATGCTTGCGAACCATGCCTCATGGGCAATATGACTAAGACTCCGTTCTCCAGAACAATGGAGCGAGCTACTGACTTATTGGAAATAGTACAATGAGTGTTGAGGCTCGCGGCGGGTATCATTATTTTTTGACCTTCACAGATGATTTGAGCAGATATGGGTATATCTACTTAATGAAACATAAGTCTGAAACATATGAAAAGTTCAAAGAATTTCAGAGTGAAGTGGAAAATCATCATAACAAGAAAATAAAGTTTCTACGATCTGATCACGGAGGCGAATATTTGAGTTACGAGTTTGGTCCTCATTTGAAACAATGTGGAATAGTTTCACAACTCACGCCACCTGGAACACCATAGCGTAATGGTGTGTCCGAACATCGTAACCGTACTTTATTAGATATGGTGCGATCTATGATGTCTCTTATTGATTTACCACTATCGTTTTGGGGTTATGCATTAGAGACAGTGTAAGTGCATCTAGTGCCACCCCTAGTTGGTTTTGGAGTATTGACGACAAAGTTGGTTGAGGGACTAATGCGTTTGTGAGAATTGCAGGATAACGCAGGTAGTGTCCCTCACTGATTCGGTTTACCTACCAGAGATGACCCCTAAAAATGTATGAAGACATTGAAGACAATGGTGGTGTGTGAAGATATTCACATTGAAGACTATGACATGAGAAGACATTGAGTGAAGACTATGGAGCGCGAAGACTGTGTTGTTTCGTTGTTTCCTTTTCTTCTGTGTTGAGTCATAGGAACCACCGTACTGTTAAGTGGGGTCCAAGTGAACTAAGTCAGAGTGACTGAAGTGATGCTCAACCCAAATCCTATGTCTTCGAGCGAAGACAATGAGAGCAAATCTTATCCAGAGCTGGATGAGTCAGCTTTGCTTGTAGCCCAAGTAAAGTTGCCGTGTGTGTTTGAAATCTGACCGTTGGAACACGTGTCAGTTCCTTAGTGACCCAGGGTCATTTCGGACATATCAGGTTGGGTTGCCTTGTGGCTATAAATAGCCCACCCCTACACCATAAATTGGTGGCTGCTCAGAGTGAGTTTACGGCTTTTGTCGTTTTGAGAGCAACCCACCTCGAAGCCTTTGAGAGAAATCCTTGCGAGGACAAAGCCCAAACACCCAGAGTCAAAGAGTGTTAGGCATCACTGAAGTCTTTCTGTCTGTGTGACCTGAAGACTTATTACACTTGAGGACTGTGTATCCTCCAGCCGGTTAGGCATCACGTTCTGAGCATCCAAGAGTCATTGTGGATTGCCGGTGAACGAAGTCTGTGAAGGTTCGGAAGTCTACCTTGAAGACTTACCAGAGTGATTGGCAGAGGACTGTGTGTCCTTAGCTCAAGGGGAATAAGGTGAAGACGCGGTCTTCTGAGTTGAATCTCAGCCTCCCTAACCAGACGTACAGTTGTCACAGCAACTCGAACTGGTCCATCAAATCCTGTGTCTTCAACAAGTGACTAGTTTTATCCCTTCCCTCCTTTACTTTGAGTTTGTCTTCGTGAAGTCATTGCTTGTCTTTCTTATCTGTTTGACTTCATTGCTTGACTACTATTGTTGATTGGCTTCATACTATCTTCCACCTTGATCCTTACTACCTTGCTACTATTAGTCTTCGTACGTTAACTCTATTGCATACTTGACTATGGCTTGCTTGTTGTAGTTTATCTTCCGCTGCATATCAATTAGGTCATTTCTATTGTTCGTCTTCGAAACTTCCACGTTTTGAAGACTTTGATAAAAATCGCCTATTCACCCCCCCCCCTCTAGTCAATAACTAGCACTTTCAATTGGTATCAGAGCAAGGTACTCCCTTGTTCTGTGTGATTCGGTTTAACCACCTGGAGTTTAGCTATGTCGACTGCAGGATTGAGGAACATATCTTGCCCCACCTTTGACGGTCATGAGTATCCTCGATGGAAGGCCATGATGAAGTGACTCATGGCAATGAATAGCAAACTGTGGACCGTCACTCAGATTGGTCTTACCGATCTATGCAAGATGGAAGAGGCTGATGACATTCGCAAGTACACTCTACTGAACCTTACAGCAAAGGATGTCATCTGCTCCTGTCTGTCCCGAAATCAGTTCAGGAACGTCATGCACCTCAATCACGCGAAGCTAATCTGGGACCGGCTTTCTAAGGTCTATGAAGGTCATCATAATCATCATGATCCTTGGCTTGATGATTACAAGGAGTCTCTTAAAGAGATGACCTTTCCACCTGAATCATCGTCATCCTCACCATGCCTCATGTCAGGGGGTGCTAAGGTAACTGAATGCTATCTCTCTGAATCTAGTGATGATGAATCAGGTGATGAATTTGGCCCCAGCTATGTCAAACTTGCTTCCCTTGCCACTAAACAACAAAGAGCATTGGAAAAGGTTCAAAACATGCTTAGTAAGAGCGATGATATGTTGGGCGAAGAAATGGATCAGTCAAAAGCATTGGCTGAGAGTCTTCAAAGACTTCATTCCAAGTTTTACGCCCTTCAGGATCAACATAATGCTCTCGTGTCTGATCATGAGAAGCTTTCTTCTGAATGTCTTCAAAGAAAGCAAGATCTTGAAAAGATAAGGGTGGATTATGGAGATCTTCTGAAGAAGCACGATTCATTACTTGCTCAACAAATCAGTGCTACACAGGAAGGATTCGAACCGCCATGTCTAAAGTGCATTGAGTGTGATAACACTACCTCTGTTGCTGAATGTTCCACTGCTGCTACTGTTGCTCTGTCTTCAACTGCTGATGTGGTAACTAACCCCTCTGCTGAGGATACCACTACTATTGCTGATGAAAATGCTAGGTTGAAGACATTGCTTGAAACAGGGATGTATAAAAGTCTGAAAGGGCATCAGACACTTTGCGATGTCCTCAAAAAGCAGATTCTGAACCGAAACCCTAGGAAAGAGGGTGTTGGGTTCGAGAGGAAAATGAATGTTGATGGTTCCTACTGGAAGTCTGAGCAGTATCCCAAAACCACATGGGTTGCTGCAAAGGAACCTTCAGTGGATCCATCCACCCTATCTGGATTTACATGTGCTAATCCTATTATCATTGATGAATCCTTTGATGCAAACTATAAACTGTTCAAAATCAGAATGGTGAAGTGTTTGCCAGGTATATTGGTACTAATTGCAGGAATGGACCACCAATGAAGAAGATCTAGGTTCCCAAAAGCTGTCTTGAGAATCTTCCGGTGAATGTTGTCATGACACCACCTGTGAAGAAGACAAACCCCAGACCAAAGGCGTCACATGGTCCAACGGCTTCATACGGAAACAGGACTCACCTGAGTTACCCTAACGCCAATGTTTTGCAGGGAAATCGTACTCAAACTGATGAATATGAGCGTGTGTCTTCAAACCGCTATGTTCATAGAACTAAGAACTTTTCTGCTTATGCATATAAATATCATTCATCTCCTGCAAGGCTATTTGCTAGGGCTCCAAAGCCAAAATTCTCAGATGCTGCACTTAGACTCATTGCTTCTAAGCCACCCCTAAAAATGTGGGTGGTGAAGAAGAACTAACTCTCTTTTGCAGAATATGGTCTCCAGCCAGCAATCAAAGGCGTCCAATACTATTGTTGGGGACCTAAAACACTATAAGGGACGCATGATAAAATGATCATAACATATATTTCACATGTGAATCGCTTACCAGTCATACTATGAGTTCTAACCTTATGCTAAGTGCTGTGATAATCCATGTGTACATCGAATGCTTATGCTTCACAACATACCTTGTGAAGCCTATCCTCCTAACTGCACTGTAGGGTATGACACCTCGTGCTTCAGAATGGATTATGGACAGTGGATGCACTAATCATATGACTGGTGATCGAAGTCTTCTCATGGACTCAACCTTACGTCCATCCGACAAGAGTCAAATCACATTTGCTGACACTGGTAAAGGCAAGGTATTGGGTCTAGGTAGAGTTGCAATCTCAAAGGATCAACACATGGATAAAGTGATGCTTGTTGAATCCCTTGGATTCAACTTAATGTCTGTCTCGATGCTTTGCGGCTTAAACATGATTGTGATATTTGGAAAATATCGTTGCCTTGTACTAATGGAATCTGACAAATCTCTAGTCTTTGAAGGGTATAGGAAAGGTGATCTATACATGGTAGATTTCTCAGCAGGTCCACAACTTGCCATATGTCTTCTTGTAAAAGCTTCAGAATGCTGGCTCTGGCATCGAAGGCTGGGACATGCTGGCATGAGGAACCTGCACACACTCGTCAAGAAGAAGCATGTCATAGGCATCGAAGGTGTCAAGTTCAAGAAAGATCATTTGTGTGGTGCCTGTGAAGCTGGGAAGATGACCAGGGCCAAGCATCCCTCGAAGACAATCATGACGACATCTCAACCCTTCGAGCTGTTGCACATGGACTTATTTGGCCCCACTCACTACTCTACCCTCACAACAACGGCGTGTCTCTATGGCTTCGTCATTGTTGATGACTACTCAAGATATACATGGGTGCACATAATTCTCTACAAGACTGAAGTACAAGATGTCTTCAGACGATTCGCCAATCGAGCAATGAACAATTATGGCGTCAAGATCAAGCATATCAGAAGTGATAACGGCATTGAATTCAAGAACACCGGGCTTGATCTTTATCTGGATACAATGGGAATTACTCATGAATTCTCTGCCCCATACACTCCTCAGCAAAACGGCATTGTAGAGCGCAAGAACAGAACCCTCATTGAGATGGCTCGAACAATGCTTGACGAGTACAAGACACCAAGAAAGTTTTGGCCTGAAGCTATTGATACAGCCTGTCACATCATCAACCGTGTTTACATCCATAAGCTTCTGGGCTAAACATCCTATGAGCTCCTTACTGGCAAGAAGCCAAATGTCAGCTACTTCAGAGTTTTTGGTGCTAGATGCTGGATCAAGGATCCCCATCACAAGTCAAAATTTGAACCCAAAGCTCACGAAGGCTTCATGCTCAGTTATGGAAAGGATTCACACTCTTACAGAGTCTTCAACCTCTTTCACTACAAAATCGTTGAAACGGTAGACGTGCGATTTGATGAAACCAATGGTTCACAACGAGCTCCTACCAAGCACATTAGATGAAGCTCCTTCAAGTGAATCTATCAAGCTGATGGGAACTGGTGAAATCATGCCCTCTGAAGCACAGCCTGAAGAGGAACTTATCATTTCTGCACCAAACCAGCCTGAAGACAATGCTCAGACCGAAGACAATCCTCCCAATGATGACAATGATCAGCACGAGCAAGGTCTTCATCCAGTTCATCCTCGTGTTGCAAATGAAGTACAAATTGAGAAGATAATTGATAGCATCAACGCACCTGGTCCACTTACTCGCTCAAGGGCGACGCAGTTAGCAAATTTCTGTGGGCATTTTTCATTTGTATCAATATCTGAACCCAAGAAAGTTGCTAAAGCCTTTATGGAACCTGAATGGATTCAAGCCATGCAAGAAGAACTTCAACAGTTCAAGCTGAATAATGTTTGTGTACTTGTCAAGTGCCCTGACCCTCGCAAGCATAACATTATTGGCATTAAATGGATATATCGGAACAAGCAAGATGAGCATGGTCAAGTCGTCATAAACAAAGCACGTCTTGTGGCACAAGGATATACTCAAGTTGAAGGAATTGACTTCGATGAAACATTTGCTCCTGTGGCTAGGCTTGAAGCCATTCGCATACTGCTAGCCTATGCTAATCACCACAACATCTTGCTATATCAAATGGATGTTAAAAGTGCTTTCCTCAATGGCAAGATTGAAGAAGAAGTGTATGTTGCTCAACCACCTGGCTTTGAAGATCCAAAACATCCTGATATGGTGTACAAACTGAACAAAGCACTGTATGGACTCAAACAAGCTCCTCGTGCCTGGTATGATACAATCAAAGACTTCCTGAAAAGCAAAGGCTTCAAACCAGGAACCCTTGATCCCACACTCTTCACGAAGACATATGATGGTGAACTGTTTGTATGCCAAATATATGTGGATGACATAATCTTCGGCTGCACCAATCAGAAGTATAGTGATGAGTTTGGATACATGATGCAAGAGCAATATCAGATGTCCATGATGGGTGAGATGAAGTTCTTCCTTGGTCTTCAAATTCGTCAGCAAAGAAATGGCATCTTCATATCTCAAGAAAAATATCTCAAAGACTGTCTGAAGAAGTTCGGCATGCAAGATTGCACAGGGTACACGACGCCAATGCCAGCAAAACATCATCTTGGTCCCGACGACAATGGTAAAGAGTTCGATCAACAGGTATACCACTCCATGATTGGTTCTTTACTTTACCTATGTGCATCTAGGCCAGATATTATGCTTAGTGTTTGCATGTGTGCTCGATTCCAAGCGACACCAAAGGAATCGCATCACTTAGCTGTGAAGCGAATTCTTAGATATTTGGCTTACACCCCAACACTCGGATTATGGTATCCAAAGGGCTCAAGGTTTGATCTGGTTGGATTCTCAGATGCTGATTATGCTGGTGACAAGGTGGATCGCAAGTCAACATCAGGAACATGTCACTTTCTGGGACGATCACTTGTCTGTTGGTCTTTAAAGAAGCAAAACTGTGTATCACTCTCAATTGCTGAATCTGAATACATTGCTGCTGGATCTTGTTGTGCTCAGCTTCTATGGATGAAGCAAACTCTCAAGGACTATGGCGTCAGTCTGAAACAAGTACCTCTCTTCTGCGACAACGAAAGCACCATCAAGATTGCCAACAATCCAGTTCAGCACTCGAAGACAAAGCACATTGAAATTCGTCATCATTTTCTCAGAGATCATGTCATGAAGAAAGATATTGACATCATTCAAGTCAACACTGAAGAGCAACTGGCAGATATCTTCACAAAGCCCTTGGATGAGAAAAGGTTTTGCAAGTTACGGTGTGAGCTAAATATCTTGGAATCCTCAAATGTCATGTGATCAGGCACACATCCTAACACTTATGCACGTTGATGACTTAGATGTACAACACACGAAGTAAAGTATATCTTCAATCAATGAAGACTTACATTCTGAGTGTGAATACATTAACATGGAATTTGACTTTAGAGCGCTGCGATAATTGTGCGCCATGTCTGGGTCTAATACTTCCTATACGGTGGGTAACGCCACCACCAAAATTCTTGGTTTGAAGTGTTTCACTCATGGCATTATTGTTGAATATCTTCGCATTTGATTTGACTTCGAAATTTCAACTGATCTTCATGATTTACTTCACTATGCTGAGTTGATTGCTTTCTCATATATATATATACTAGTATTATGTCCTCTACAACATTCACTTATAGGTATGTCTTCCTTGTTGAATCTTTTGATCTAAGTGAATGTGATCGGACCCTAATCTCTCTATGCTTACTATCTCAAATTCTATCTGTCCAAATCATATGCATTCTATTGAAACTGTCGAATGTCTTCTCTGCGTCCTTGTCAGCAGAAGACACAGAGACAAACATTAAGTCAGTTAAATGATTCATTCTTATTGACTGAAATCCGGAGAAGCCGGAACGACCATCCGACAAACTTGGCGGGCGTGGGAACGTGGGACAACTCTAAGTATGTTGCATGCTTGCCACGTGTCCCACGGATGTGAACAGACAGGGGCACCTGCGTAATTGCGCTGTGCCGCACACCTACTTATAAATACGTGTCCCCGGTGGTCAAGAAAACCTTCTTCCACCTCTCCACCTCGTCAAAACCCTTGCGCCACCGCTAGCTCTCGACGACGCCGAAACGCTTAGCTGCCGCGACTTCTCCGACGATGTCCTCACGCCGGCCACGGGCATCGTCCTCTCCGCCACCGCCGTAGGTGTCCTCCGTCGCCAAGTTAGGGCACGGTGGATTGAACTGCTCGGTCTCCTATTCATCCCATCTAGCAGTTCTTCGTGTGGTAAATATAACTCTATTTTTACCAACTTTTTTATCCTCAATGATTCATCCAATTTACCAAAATTGGTTTCCGTCTATACAAAGTTAGATCTATTCTGTCTGCATCTCATACTGCCTAGTATATTCACTTAAGCTTCACATCTAGTTAGATTCCTAACTTGTACTTATTCACGGATTCGTACAAATCTGGAACCGACTCTCAACATATAAGTGAATGTCTTCGCAACATGAGGTCAATTTCTTCAAACTGATTTATCTTCAAAATCTTCTGAGAATGCATATGACCTCTTCCCCTTCCCTCGCATCTCTAATGTTGTCATAGGTACATGTCCGTGGGAGAATCCCTAGGTTCTCATAGTCTGCATTCGTTTGCAGAATTCTTACAGCAACACATTGAATCTCCTGAAGCCAGTTCCTGTCTGACCAGCAAGCGAAAGCCCTTGAAGCCTTTGAACCTTTTGAAACCATTCAGTTTAAAGTTCATGGCTGCAGACAAATCAGTAAGAAAGGGTGGTAGACAGCGTCGAGGAGGAACATCAAAGGATCTGCCTGATGATCTTGTAGAACTTTACAAGACAGATCCTGAAGAGGATTATAATCAGCGCAAGACACGAATCCAATGGATTCGACGCTATTGGGCTGAACAATGGTTCAAGTACAAGTTCGTGACCCAGGAGTACGCTGAGAAGAATGCCATCAAGAGTCCTTGGGGTGATATTCTCTATCGAGGCCTTCCTCCCAAGAACAAAGCTGAAGCCATTGCGCAAGAATTCTATCCTTGCATGGTCCGTGGACCACAGTGTGAAGATGCCGACCCATCATCATTGCTCTGGTGTCGCGATGATAATCTCTTCAAGCGCAACTTCCAGTTTGCAAAGGCTTCAGCAAAGGAAAACAAGAAGTCACGGGGATTAGACTTCAATCCTGGTCCCTCTGCTCCCCGTGATGATGGCACACGTGAAGCTGAAGAAAATAGAATTGGCCCCTTTGCAAACCTTGATGGCCTCATCTCATATGTCTTGGTACAAGGTGCCAAAGTGGATCATTCTGACAATAATGTTGATTCTGATGAAGCCCCAGCTCCTCCTCCAAGGCCGCAGAAGCCAAAGAAGATTAAGGCTTCATCATCAGCTGCACCTCCAAAAGCTTCTCATGTGAAACCACTGGCCACTTCACCTCCTGAAGACAGTGTGTAGTCTGAAGATCTATCACGCATCTCCAAGAAGATGGAGAAGAAAAAGAAAATTGTCAAGAGTACTGATCATGCTTTGACTCCTGCTGCCATTCTGCGTGATGAGCACATTGATCTGTCCAGCAATGACGATCTTGCAGATGATGCTCTTGAGCAACTGATCAAGAGCAAGGAAGAAGCTGAGATCTTCAACAACTTACCTCTCTTTGATGTGGCCGTCATTCATAATTTCATTGATGAATGGTTGACACACCAAATCTCAGCTTTGATGACTTGCGACTTCCAATTGGCCTCAGCATCACCTTCAATGGCGCCATTGCTTTTGAGCTATCTATTGCTCAGCGCATCGTCGAACTGAAGCACAGGATTGACTATGAAAAGGCTCAGTTCAAGAAGCATGTGGCCAATCTCAGTGTGCAAGATGTCAAGAACTTCAAGATCATGCTTCACGAGCTCAAAGAGGCGTTTCACAAGAAGCGTGAAGAAGCAAGAGGCTCTCATGAGCGCATGAAAAATCTGGCTGACAAGTGTGTGCTTGCCTACAATGAGGCTGAGAAGCGCAAGGCTCTTGGTCGTCCTGGCATCAACCCCAGGATGGCTGCAAAGAAGAAGAAGAAATCGACTGTCCAACCTGCACCTTCAATGCAGGATGAACCTCGCATTGTCTTCCCAAGCAGCATGACTGGCTCGAAGCCAAAAGTCACGTCAACCGCTTCAGAATAGAAGAAGACGAGGGCTGCAGAGGCTGAAGCCAGAAAAAGGAAAACCTCCGAAGCCTCTGATGCTGCTCCCTCCAAGAAGAAGCGCAAGACCAAGAAGAATCGGGCTGCTCCCACAGAGCCCCTTGTTGTTGAACCCATCTCAGTGGTTCGTCCTGCATCCGCTACCCAAGAACTACGAATGACTGTTCATGAGCCTGCTTCCACAGAGGCTCCTGAAGCTGAAGAGATTCCAGTAGTTGATCCCTTCACTGCTGAAGACATTGGTCATCCTGACAATGTTGAAGATGATGAAGTTCTTCCTCAAATTGAATACAATGTGGTATCATCGCCTGTTCGTACGAAGAGCGAAATCATCAGCATTGGTCGTCCTCTGACGCCAATTGCTCAGGATGCTTCATGGGCTGATCGCCCGCAACAACAAGACTCCCCCAGTACTCCCCAACAACAACAAGTCACACCATCCGTGCAAATTGAAGAGGATGAGGACCTGCCCACTCCATCTCCAAAGGCATCGCGTGTACTACAAAGGCTTCGCAAAGGACCAAGGCCTCAAGCCCCTCTTCCGAGCGTTCCAGAAGGAGAGGTGCACCATCAACCTGTTGCACGTCAAGTGTTCTCAGAAGCCACTCCAACTGTGAATGTCTCCATGTCTGAAGCCCTAGCTGCTGAAGACAATCCGGCTGCATCAGCCGATGATGAACGTCAAGAAGAACGTGTCCCCACTCCCCCCCATTCCTGAAGAAGCTGCTCATGAAGTGAATGTGTCTGTGCCTGACCCTCCAGCTCAGCAAGTGGAGGTTGAAAACCTTGAGGCTGCCACCACCAACACCAATGAAGCCAATGACATAGTCATGGCTGAAGCTATGTGGAGCCTGACCCCAGCACCGTACCAGAAGTCAATGCTGAAAATGCTCCTGAAGCTTTTGTTGTGCAGCCCGAAGCCACTGTTGCTGCCACTGCTCCTGTTCCGCCACCAAGGCCCTATACAATCGAGCAAGCATACAACCATGGCGAGCTAATCACAGTAAGATGGCCCGTTCTGGTCCCTCCGCCTAATGTCTCTGGTCCTCAATTTGACTATCACATTGAGCATAGGCCTCAGGTCCAGAAGCCAAAGCCTAGACTGCCAAGATTTCCAGGTACTGCCACATCTGTCGGGTCCTTCAATGCAAATGGCTTCAAGAGCCACAACACTTTCTTTGACAGCTCCAAGAACCCCTACACAAGGCCAAGAATATCATCAGATCGGTTCTGGAGTCATCAGCAACGAAGCTACTACTCATGTGTTCTATATGATCAAGGGCGCATTTTCCCTCATATGCGCCTCGACACTGAAGCCATTGCTGGGCTGCCATGCTTAGAAGAAGCACTTGACTGCTTTCGTGATGCTGGTCTGCTCAGCTTTGTCACAGACAAAGAACATTGGAATGAAGAACTTCTGCTTCAATTCTATGCTACCCTCCACATTCGCGGATATAACAGAGATACAAAGACCTGGGTTCTCGAGTGGATGACAGGAAATGTTCGTCATGAAGCCAAAGCTCTTGACATCATTGAGCTTACAGGCCTATCCACTCCCGGAGAGCTATATGAACCTGGTTGCCAAAATCACCGCAATGCACTGGAGAGCATCTTCCAGAAGCCAGAACCAAATATGAGCCAGATGTTAAGTATGATAAAGCCTTTGCCACATGATGCTGAATATCCAAAGGAGTTCTTTGTTGATGACCTTGAGTATCTGCCGTGCACCATATATCATATCATCCGGCGGACTCTATGGCCTATCAAAGGACATTCATCAGCTGCAAAACTTGAAGGAGCCATGAAGACATTGGTCTTTTACATCCTCAATGGCATTAGCTTCAATGCACAAGATTTCTTCATCAGGCAACTGGCTGCATCTGGATCTGACCTTTTCGGACTGAAGTTCTATGCTCCATGGGTCATGCGCCTCATCAAGCACCACTCTGCTGTCAACTATCAACCTTCTGCTCAGAATCATGTGATCTTTCTACCAGAGGTTGATATGTCAGTTGAAGCTATATACCCTGAACCTGCCAAGAAGCCTCTTTGTCCTCAAAATGCTGAACATCAAAGTTTCACCCAACAAATGGAAGGAGTCCAAGCTGTCACGCGTGTCTATCCGATGGCTGGAAATATTCGTCTACCTCATCGTGCATCAACTGAAGCTACTGCAAGCACAATTGCTCAAAGGCCTCGGAAGCGCTCTCGGGTCCTAAATGACCGAGAACTTCTTGTGGCCCTGCATCAGAAGTAAGATAAGCATCATTTTTGGCTCAAGCGTCAGATGCAAAGCCTCTTGGTGGATGTAAATCGCATTCGCAACTTTGCCACCAAGAATGCTTTTGTCGCTCATGAAACTTGTCGACGATCATGGAAGAGTTTGACCCTGCTCAGTGCTGAAGCAGATCTTCATGACGATGGCTTCACTGAAAGATTCAAGTTTGACTCCACTCCTCCACGGAATGCTGTCCTAAGAAGAACTCCATCTCTTTAAGACTCTGACTATCTTCCTCCGCGGCAACTGTAAATGCCAATGTGATCGATGATGAAGACGATGCAACTTCACCGCCTCCTACTTCTGCACGCATCGACACTGCACCAAGTTCGTCTGCACCGCCAACCAACAACGACAACCCTGCTGCTTCACCTACTCACCAAGAGGACGAGTAGATGCTCTATGTCTTCAAACCTTTTTGGTCATTACTGACAAAAGGGGGAGAAGCATATGAGTTGATAGTCTTCAAGCGGGTTCATAAGGGCGGTTGCTTCATATTTTGCCTAGTGCTTACAACTCTTGCTTTTGATACACTTTGTTCTTTGAGTTGTAACACTTAAACTTGATGGTTGTCTGCTACTTATTTGCGTTTTCCACGCGCGATGATAACTTCAGCACTTAGATCATCCTGCAGACGTCCATTTTTCATTATGCATGTCATTCTCTTAGCTATATCATTTCATGCATGATGAACTATCTTCATAAGTTGAAGAGGATCTCCACAAGTACAACCTGCCATGTGCATTTGCATTCCAAAAGCAAATTATTTACATGCACATCTTCAGGGGGAGCCCTTGCCTCTTATGAAGACAATACGCTATCCTTTACAATTTCACATACTTCCTTCCCGTTGAAAACTTCAACCAGTTTGTCATCAATCACCAAAAAGGGAGAGATTGTAAGTGCATCTAGTGCCACCCCTAGTTGGTTTTTGAGTATTGACGACAAAGTTGGTTGAGGGACTAATACGTTTGTGAGAATTGCAGGATAACGCAGGTAGTGTCCCTCACTGATTCGGTTTACCTACCGGAGATGACCCCTAGAAATGTATGAAGACATTGAAGACAATGGTGGTGTGTGAAGATATTCACATTGAAGACTATGACATGAGAAGACATTGAGTGAAGACTATGGAGCGCGAAGACTGTGTTGTTTCGTTGTTTCCTTTTCTTCTTTGTTGAGTCATAGGAACCACCGTACTGTTAAGTGGGGTCCAAGTGAACTAAGACAGAGTGACTGAAGTGATGCTCAACCCAAATCCTATGTCTTCGAGCGAAGACAATGAGAGCAAATCTTATCCAGAGCTGGATGAGTCAGCTTTGCTTGTAGCCCAAGTAAAGTTGTCGTGTGTGTTTGAAATCTGACCGTTGGAACACGTGTCAGTTCCTTAGTGACTCAGGGTCATTTCGGACATATCAGGTTGAGTTGCCTTGTGGCTATAAATATCCCACCCCCTACACCATAAATTGGTGGCTGCTCAGAGTGAGTTTACGGCTTTTGTCGTTTTGAGAGCAACCCACCTCAAAGCCTTTGAGAGAAATCCTTGCGAGGACAAAGCCCAAACACCCAGAGCCAAAGAGTGTTAGACATCACTGAAGTCTTTCTGTCTGTGTGACGTGAAGACTTATTACACTTGAGGACTGTGTATCCCCCAGCCGGTTAGGCGTCACGTTCTGAGCATCCAAGAGTCATTGTGGATTGCCGGTGAACGAAGTCTGTGAAGGTTCAGAAGTCTACCTTGAAGACTTACCAGAGTGATTGGCCGAGGACTGTGTGTCCTTAGCTCAAGGGGAATAAGGTGAAGACGCGGTCTTCTGAGTTGAATCTCAGCCTCCCTAACCAGACGTACAATTGTCACAGCAACTGGAACTGGTCCATCAAATCCTGTGTCTTCAACAAGTGACTGGTTCTATCCCTTCCCTCCTTTACTTTCAGTTTGTCTTCGTGAAGTCATTGCTTGTCTTTCTTATCTGTTTGACTTCATTGCTTGACTACTATTGTTGATTGGCTTCATACTATCTTCCACCTTGATCCTTACTACCTTGCTGCTATTAGTCTTCGTACGTTAACTCTATTACATACTTCACTATGGCTTGCTTGTTGTAGTTTATCTTCCGTTGCATATCAATTAGGTCATTTCTATTGTTCGTCTTCGAAACTTTCACGTTTTGAAGACTTTGATAAAAATCGCCTATTCACCCCCCCTCTAGTCGATAACTAGCACTTTCAGATAGCTACATTCACGTTAAATAGGGCACCATCTAAATCCGTTGAGATGACTGAGGGAGTCCTGGACTAATAGGTCCTCGGGCGTCCGGCCTGTTAGCCGTGGGCCGGACTGATGGGCTGTGAAGATACTAAGACTGAAGACTCTCACCCGTATCCGGATGGGACTCTCCTTGGCGTGGAAGGCAAGCCTGGCGACCAAATATGAAGATTTACTTTCTTTGTAACCGACCTTATGTAACCCTAGATCTCTCCGGTGTCTATATAAACTGGAGGGCTTAGTCCAGATCGGGAGAGATATACTCATAACCATAGCCATACATGCTAGACCTCTAGGGTTTAGCCATTACGATCTCGCGGTAGATCAACTCTTGTAATACTCATATTCATCAAGTTCAATCAAGAAGGAAGTAGGATATTACCTCCATAGAGAGGCCCCGAACCTGGGTAAACATTGTGTCCCCCGTCTCTTGTTACCATCAATCCTGGACGCACATTTCGGGACCCCCTACCCGAGATCCGCCGGTTTTGACACCGACATTGGTGCTTTCATTGAGAGTTCCACTATGTCGTTGTCGAAAGGATTGATGGCCCCTTTGATCATCTACAACGTGCTGTCCAAAAGGAAGTCTTCCTCCCCGGACAGATTTTTGTATTCGGCGGCTTGACACTGTGGGCCAACTCGATTCGCCATCTGGAGTAGGTCGAAAGCTACGCCCCTGGCCATCAGGTCAGATTCGGGAGCCTGAACTATGTCACAGACATCCGCGGATACTTGATCTTCGACGGATTCGAGACTTTGGCAGCCGCTCCCTGTCACCTCGATGAACATGACATAAATCTGTCATCGGATCACATCCAGGAGATAGCTCCTGTTACTACTCTGGCCTTAGATCTGGAGCAAATCGCGCCATCCGAGGACGGGAAGCTAAACCCCGCCACGGAGGCCACCGATTCCGCGGCGTTGGAGCCACACACACAGACTTAGCCTCTTGTGATATCTGTGAGTCCGGAACTCCAGACTCGTTTCCAGCTATAAGTTCCAAACCATGTGTGTCCGCGGATGCCGAGCTTGATCGGTTATCGATCTTCGAATTCAGCGCCACACACATCTCCCGACACTCGCCTTTCGGCGATGTGCTAAACTCATTAAAGAATCTGTCCTTGGCGGGAGACTCACAGCCGAATATGTCCAGTTCGAACTAGAGGCTGATAATGGAGAATTTCGCTTCCCACCCACTGATACGTATCAATAATTTATGAAGCATTCATGCTATTTTATTATCTGTTTTGAATGATTATGAGCTTTATTATACACTTTTATATTACTTTTGGGACTAACCTATTAATCGGAGGCCCAGCCCATATTGCTGTTTTATTGCCTGTTTTAGTATTTTGAAGAAAAGGAATATCAAACGGAGTCCAAACGGAATGAAACCTTCGGCAGCATGATTTTTTGAACGAACGTGACCCAGGAAACTTGGAGTGCAAGCCGGAGAAACATCGAGGAAGCCACAAGATAGGGGGCCGCGCCCACCCCCCCTGGGCGCGCCCCCTGTCTCCTGGGCCCCTCGAGGCTCCCTCGACAGACTTCTTTCGCCTATATAAGTCCACGTACCCTAAAAACATCGACACCGAAGATAGATCAGGAGTTCCGCCGCCGCAAGCCTCTATAGCCACCAAAAACCTCTCGGGAGCCCGTTCTGGCACCCTGCCGGAGGGGGAACCCATCACCGGTGGCCATCTTCATCATCCCGGCGCTATCCATGATGAGGAGGGAGTAGTTCACCCTCGGGGCTGAGGGTATGTACCAGTAGCAATGTGTTTGATCTCTCTCGTGTTCTCTCTATGGCACGATCTTGATGTATCGCGAGCTTTGCTATTATAGTTGGATCTTGTGATGTTTCTCCCCCCTCTATTCTCTTGTGATGAATTGAGTTTTCCCTTTGAAGTTATCTTGTTGGATTGAGTCTTTAATGATTTGAGAACACTTGATGTATGTCTTGCCGTGCTTATCTGTGGTGACAATGGGATTTCACGTGCCACTTGATGTATGTTTTGGTGATCAACTTGCGGGTTCTGCCCATGAACCTATGCATAGGGGTTGGCACACGTTTTCGTCTTGACTCTCCGGTAGAAACTTTGGGGCACTCTTTGAAGTACTTTGTGTTGGTTGAATAGATGAATCTGAGATTGTGTGATGCATATCGTATAATCATGCCCACGGATACTTGAGGTGACAATGGAGTATCTAGGTGACATTAGGGTTTTGGTTGATTTGTGTCTTAAGGTGTTATTCTAGTACGAACTCTTGAATAGATTGATCCGAAAGAATAACTTTGAGGTGGTTTCGTACCCTACCATAATCTCTTCGTTTGTTCTCCGCTATTAGTGGCTTTGGAGTGACTCTTTGTTGCATGTTGAGGGATTGTTATATGATCTCTCTATGTTATTATTGTTGAGAGAACTTGCACTAGTGAAAGTATGAACCCTAGGACTTGTTTCCTATCATTGCAATACCGTTTGTGCTCACTTTTATCATTAGTTACCTTGTTGTTTTTATATTTTCATATTACAAAAACCTTTATCTACCATCCATATTGCAGTTGTATCACCATCTCTTCGCCAATTTACCATTGTATTGGGTGTGTTGGGGACACAAGAGACTCTTTGTTATTTGGTTGCAGGGTTGTTTGAGAGAGACCATCTTCATCCTACACCTCCCACGGATTGATAAACCTTAGGTCATCCACTTGAGGGAAATTTTCTACTGTCCTACAAACCTGTGCACTTCCAGGCCCAACAACGTCTACAAGAAGAAGGTTGTGTAGTAGACATCAAGCTCTTTTCTGGCGCCGTTGCCAAGGAGGTGAATGCTTGAAGGTATATCTTTAGATCTTGCAATCGAATCTTTTTGTTTCTTGTTTTATCACTAGTTTAGTTTATAAAAGAAAACTACAAAAAAATGGAGTTAAGTTTGTCTCATACACTTCGTCTTTTTAATATCTTTCGTGAGTATGATGGAAAGGAAAATTGTGCTTAATTGCTAGAAGAAGAATGCATTAAAATGCTTGGTACTAAATCTTTGAATGATGAGCATGATTGCAATGTTGTTAGTATGAACTCTTTGAATATCCATCGTACTAATGGTGATTGCACTAGTTATGATGAAAATGTCTCTTATAAGCATGTCAATTTTTGTGGAGAGCATTGGGTTTGCATAGATACACCAAATAGAGAAGATAGATATTGCAATAGGCATAAGCATGTAGAAACTAAATTATTACAAGAAAGTCTTGATGATTATTCTGAAAGATTCAATATTTTCTGTGCCCCTTGTGAACTTTGCAATGAACATGGTCATTTAAATCTCCAATGCAAATTGTTTCATGATCGAATCGTGTCCAAAAATTGTGATAACTTGATTACCCTTGGGCATCATAAAGAGCTTAGTCTTCTTTTGGGGTATGAAGAAATGAAACGTATAACTGAGGGTATTCCAAAATTTAATATTGATAGACTTCTTGATTTTGATCTAGAGAAGATTTATATGTTTTATGCGGAGAATTGCATTGAAAATCCTTATATTGCCAATTACCTAAAGAAAAGAAAGCAAATAGAAGAAGAAGAGAACACTAATGAAAGGGAAGAGATTTCCCAATATCCTCCTATTATTTCTTATGATGAATCAGGTAACGAGGAGGAGCTTTCTATTCAACCAATCTCGTCAATAAGGAGCTCAAAGAGGAAGGTTGAACCCACACATAATGTGAAGAAGAAAAAGAAAAGAAGGAGCAACAAAGGTAGAAAGGTATCCCTCCCAAATGATGTTGCTCCTACTACTCATTGTGATGATGATAATTGCTATACTATTGGTGCTATCCATATTTTTAATGATGAGAGTGATTATGCTTATGATATTAAAGGGCCCAAGCTTGGGGAAGCTATGTTTGATGAGGATGAAATATTTGAGAATATATTTGCTGAAATTAATGTCTGTCCCAAGCTTGGGGATGCTATGTTTAATGAAGATGATATTGTTAGCATACCAAGTTTTGATATGCAAAGTTGTTATGATGAAAGCATGCCTCCTATGTATGATGGTTATATTGATGAAAGTGGTTTTGGAAAAGTGTCAACTTTATTTAGTGATTCCACTATCTTGGGAGAGGTTTCAATCGATTATGATGAGAATGAAGTTGCTACTTATGATGATTATTGTGATGAAACTTATGCTATAAAAAGTAGTGATGATTATATTTATAAATCTTGTCATGATTATTATTACCCTTTTTTTGAACATTACTCTTTTAATGTGGAAACAATTTTTAGTGTCCAAGTCTCTTATGATACTCCCACTATTCCGAATGAGAAGAATTTTGCTTATGTGGAGAGTAGTAAATTTCCTATGCTTGTAGATCATGAAAAGAATGCTTTAGGTGCTGGTTATATTGTTCAATTCATTCATTATTCTACTGAAAATTATTATGAGGGAGGAATATATGCTTGTAGGAATTGCAATAATATCAAGTTTCCTCTCTATGTGCTTCAAGTTTTGAACTTATGCTTGTTTTGCCTTCCTATGCTAGTTGATTATTGTTACCATAAGTTGTTTGCTCACAAAATCCCTATGCATAGGAAGAGGGTTAGACTTAAATGTGCTAGTCATATGCTTCATGATGCTCCCGTTATGTTTCAATTCTTATCTTTTATGTGAGCATCATTGTCATCATCATGCCTAGCTAAAAAGGCATTAAAGAAAAGCGCTTGTTGGGACAACCCAATATTTATCCTTACTGTTTTTGTGTGTTCACATGATTATTCTACTGTAGTAATCATGTTTTATAGCTTTTTTTTCAATAAAGTGCCAAGTAAGACCTTTAGGATAGCTTACGGTGATAGTTGTGTTGATCCTGCTGAAAATCAGAAACTTTTGCACCCAGTAAATTAGTTTTGTTAATTCATAGCAACGTTCTTATGATCTGATTCTTTTTGCTATGGATTGGTAAACAAATTTCTGAGGACTTTCTAATTTGGTAGGATTTTTGGAGTTCCAGAAGTATACGTTTGATACAGATTACTACAGACTGTTCTGTTTTTGCAGATTCTGTTTTCTATGTGTTGTTTGCTTATTTTGATGAATCTATGAGTAGTACCGAAGGGTATGAACCATAGATAAGTTGAAGTACAGTAGATATTACACCAATATGAATTTATAATGAGTTCATTACAGTACCTAAGTGGTGGTTTTATTTTCTTATAATAACGGAGCTTACGAGTTTTCTATTGAGTTTTCTGTTGTGGAGTTTTCAAGTTTTGGGTGAAGATTCGATGGACTATGGAATAAGGAGTGGCAAGAGCCTAAGATTGGGGATTTCCAAGGCACCCCAAGGTAATATTCAAGGACAACCAAGAGCCTAAGCTTTGGGATGCCCCGGATGGCATCCCCTCTTTCGTCTTTGTTCATCGGTAACTTTACTTGGAGCTATATTTTTATTCACCACATGATATGTGTTTTGCTTGGAGCGTCATTTTATTTTGTTAGTATTTTCTTGCTGTTATTCAGAATAAGGTTGTGCATCTTTAGTTTCAATAAAAATGTCAAGGATAGCCTTTGTCATGCTTATTTTGCTAGTATACATGTTGCTGTTTGAAAACAGAAAGTTTACTGCTGTTGCAAAAATTCCCTAGAAAAGTCAGAGAATGGTATAATGTTGAATTGTTTGCATATTGAGGTCTGATAAATTTACTACAGCGTAGTATTTTTCTCATAATTTTTGGAGTTAGGTAAGTATTGATACTCTTGCATTCTTTACAGACTGTACTGTTTTGGAAGATTGCTGTTATGTTTGCATTGTTTGCATATGTTTGCTTGTTTAATGATTATATTTGAGGATAGGAGTATTAAATATGCAGTGGCATTTAGTATGCAATGTTGAATAATAATTTTAGTGATTTTTTACAGTAGAAAATGATAAGGTTTTGCATTGGTTTATACTAACCTATCTCACGAGTTCTTGTTGAGTTTGGTGTGGATGAAGCTTCTGATAAAAAAAAGAAACCATGATATGAGAGGAATTAAGGAGACACAAAAGTTCAAGATTGGGGATGCCCAAGGCACCCCAAGATAGTATCTCAATAAGTCTCAAGCATCTAAGCTTGGGGATGCCCCGGTAGGCATCCCACCTTTCTTCTTCAACAACTATCGGTTAGTATCGGTTGAGCCTAAGTTTTTGCTTCTTCACATGAGTTGTGCTATCCTTGCAATGTCATTTTATTTTGCTTTGCTTGCTGTTTGAATAAAATACCAAGATCTGAAATTCTTAAATGACAGAGAGTCTTCACATAGTTGCGTAATTATTTAGCTACTCATTGATCTTCACTTATATCTGTTTGGAGTAGTTTGTCATTTACTCGTGTGCTTCACTTATATCCTATGAGTAAATGATTGAATGAGTTGAATGTCATAAATCTGAAATTATATATGTTTCATTTGCTTATCCCATGGGAACTAATGACTTCACATCTAAGAAGTAGATGTTTATTGAAGGTTAGCAAGCATTGTATTGGTCATTTGAACAATTCATGAAAGAATATCGAATGAAGAGAGATTCCACATATAAATATACTATCCTAGACATCTTTTATAATTGTGAGCACTCATTAAGTATGACATGCTAAAGAGTTGATGTTGGACAAGGAAGACAACGTAATGGGTTATGTTTTCTCACATCTCAGTTAAAGTATATTGTCATGGATCATTCAAACATGTTGAGCTTGCCTTTCCACCCTCATGCTAGCCAAATTCCTTGCACCAAGTAGAGATACTACTTGTGCTTCCAATTATCCTTAAACCCAGTTTTTGCCATGAGTGTCCACCATACCTACCTATATGCAGTATTTACCTGCCGTTCCAAGTAAATTTGCATGTGCCAAACTCTAAACCTTCAAATAACAATATGTTTTGTATGCCCGAATCGCTCATGTAGCGACTAGGGGCTGTTAGTATCTTCCATGCTAGGTGGGTTATTCTCAAGATGAGTGGACTCCGCTCATCATTCATGAGAAAAATGGCTGGCAACCGGGATGCCCAGTCCCATGATCAAAAGATCAAAATCAAATCAAAAATAATTGCAAACAAAACTCCCCCTGGTTTGATGTTAGTTGGAGGCACCCGTTGCTTCGGGCAAGCCATGGATTGATGATTGTTGGTGGAGGGGGAGTAAAAACTTTTACCATTCTGTTTGTGAACCGCCTATAATGTATGTAGTATGGAAGATATTGAGAACTCTTGGTTGTTATGTTGACAATGAGATCATACCTCTCAAAATTATTTATCTCTATTTCAAAATTGAGCTCTGGCACCTCTGCAAATCCCTACTTCCCTCTGCGAAGGGCCTATCTTTTACTTTATGTCTTTTACTTTATGCAAGAGTGAGGGTGATCTTCACCTTTCCCTTTTTCATTTTATCCTTTGGCAAGCACCTCGTGTTGGGAAGATCCTGATATATATATCCAATTGGATATAAGTTAGCATGAACTATTATTGTTGACATCACCCAAAGGTGAATACGTTGGGAGGCAACACTATAAGCCCCTATCTTTCTCAGTGTCCGATTGAAACTCCATAACCATTAGTATTGCGTGAGTGTTAGCAATTGTAGAAGACTATATGATAGTTGAGTATGTGAAGTTTGCTATTCCCGAAAATAGGATGAATTGCAATTGTTTGATGACTAAGAATGAAGTTTGCTAGTTTATGGTCTATGCTTTAACACGTGAATTGCTTGTTACTTGTTCATGAGAAGTTTTATTAGATGAACTACTATTATGACATATAATCATGCTAGAAAAGGTGATTGAAATTATCATTGATCAAACTTGTGCACCTGCTAGCATTCACACTTCATAAATTCTTTCTTTTATCATTTACCTACTCGAGGACGAGCAGGAATTAAGCTTGGGGATGCTGATACGTCTCCAATGTATCTATAATTTATGAAGCATTCGTACTATTTTATTATCTGTTTTGAATGATTATGGGCTTTATTATAGACTTTTATATTACTTTTGGGACTAACCTATTAACCGGAGGCCCAGCCCATATTGTTGTTTTATTGTCTGTTTCAGTATTTTGAAGAAAAGGAATATCAAACGGAGTCTAAACGGAATGAAACCTTCGGCATCGTGATTTTTGGAACGAACGTGACCCAGGAAACTTGGAGTGCGAGCCGGAGAAGCATCGAGGAAGCCACAAGATACGGGGGCGCGCCCACCCCCTGGGGGCGCCCCCCTATCTCCTGGGCCCCTCGAGGCTCCCTCGACCGACTTCTTTCGCCTATGTAAGTCCACGTACCCTAAAAACATCGACACGGAAGATAGATCAGGAGTTCCGCTGCCGCAAGCCTCTGTAGCCACCAAAAACCTCTCGGGAGCCCGTTCCGGCACCCTGCCAGAGGGGGAACCCATCACCGGTGGCCATCTTCATCATCCCGGCGCTATCCATGATGAGGAGGGAGTAGTTCACCCTCGGGGCTGAGGGTATGTACCAGTAGCTATGTGTTTGATCTCTCTCTCTCGTGTTCTCTCTATGGCACGATCTTGATGTATCGCGAGCTTTGCTATTATAGTTGGATCTTATGATGTTTCTCCCCCCTCTATTCTCTTGTGATGAATTGAGTTTTCCCTTTGAAGTTATCTTGTCGGATTGAGTCTTTAATGATTTGAAAACACTTGATGTATGTCTTGCCGTGCTTATCTATGGTGACAATGGGATTTCACGTGCCACTTGATGTATGTTTTTGTGATCAACTTGCGGGTTCCGCCCATGAACCTATTCATAGGGGTTGGCACACGTTTTCATCTTGACTCTCCGGTAGAAACTTTGGGGCACTCTTTGAAGTACTTTGTGTTGGTTGAATAGATGAATCTAAGATTGTGTGATGCATATCATATAATCATGCCCATGGATACTTGAGGTGACAATGGAGTATCTAGGTGACATTAGGGTTTTGGTTGATTTGTGTCTTAAGGTGTTATTCTAGTACGAACTCTTGAATAGATTGATCCGAAAGAATAACTTTGAGGTGGTTTCGTACCCTACCATAATCTCTTCGTTTGTTCTCCGCTATTAGTGGCTTTGGAGTGACTCTTTATTGCATGTTGAGGGATTGTTATATGATCTATCTATGTTATTATTGTTCAGAGAAGTTGCACTAGTGAAAGTATGAACCCTAGGCCTTGTTTCCTATCATTGCAATACCGTTTGTGCTCACTTTTATCATTAGTTACCTTGCTGTTTTTATATTTTCAGATTACAAAAACCTTTATCTACCATCCATATTGCACTTGTATCACCATCTCTTCGCCGAACTAGTGCACCTATACAATTTACCATTGTATTGGGTGTGTTGGGGACACAAGAGACTCTTTGTTATTTGGTTGCAGGGTTGTTTGAGAGAGACCATCTTCATCCTACGCCTCCCACGGATTGATAAACCTTAGGTCATCCACTTGAGGGAAATTTGCTACTGTCCTACAAATCTGTACACTTGCAGGCCCAACAACGTCTACAAGAATAAGGTTGTGTAGTAGACATCGCCCACCACCCACTTCATAGCCACTGTCAATGACTTAACCGACACGCTCGATTATGACTCCGAAGACATCGACGGTATGGATGACGATGCCGGAGAAGAGGAGGCCCAAGCCACGCCGTTCACCGGACGATGTACGGCCACTTCCTCATATGATGTATACATGGTGGATACGCCAAACGATAATAGCGGTGACGACAAGAAAAACACAGCAGAGGGTGACCCCCCTAAGACACAACCAAAGCGCCGGCATTAGCGGCGCCGCTCTAAACCACGCCGCAGCAAGGACCACAACACTGGCACAGGAGACGGCAACACTCCGGATGGTGCCGAAGACGTAGAAGACCACGCCGAACAAACTGCCGAACAGGACAATCAGGAGGATGGGCAAGTCATCCCTGATGAACAGGCCATAAATGAAGACTCGGAGGACGGTAGTTATCATCCGCTCTCCGAGGAGGAGGTGAGCCTCCGCAACGAAGACTTTATCGTGCCTGAGGAACCCCTCAAGCAGGAGCGCTTTAAGCGTCGGCTAATAGCCACTGCAAGGAGTCTGAAAGAGAAGAAATAGCAACTTCAAGCTGACCAAGACCTGTTGAACGATAAATGGACTGTTGTCTTGGCAGCCGAGGAATACGGCCTCAAACGCCCAGCCAAAAGTTACCTGTAACGTAAATTGCTACCTCAATTCGATGATGAGGCGTTGGAGACCATACCATCATCATGCAATGTGGTTGATCGACCACCACGAGGTTGGAACAAGGTGGCAATTCAAGCCGAACACCAGCCCGCTCCACCTCACCGTAAAGGTAGAGATCAAACAGAGCGGGGATACACCTACGACCTACGGCAAAAACTACACAATAATGTAGGACATACTAGATCGATCTACGGATCGCGAGGGCATGCCCCGACACGTGACAACGGCCACCTATTTGGACGTAATAAGCCCAGTCACGCCCGGGCTGAACTCCGCAGACGTACCCCATCGGAGCTACGTCGTGATGTGGCCCGATATAGAGGCGCCGCACACCCTCTTTGCTTCACTGATGAAGTAATGGACCATGAATTCCGAGAAGGGTTTAAACCCGTAAATATCGAATCATATGATGGGACAACAGGCCCTGCGGTCTGTTAGAGGATTTCCTCCTCCGTATTCATATGGCTCGTGGAGATGATCTCCATGCCATCAAATATCTCCCACTGAAACTCAAAGGACCAGCTAGGTACTGGTTGAACAGTCTGCCAGAAAACTCCATCGGCGGCTGGGAAGACTTGGAAGAAGCCTTCTTGGACAAGTTCCAAGGAACTTACATCCGGCCTCCGGATGCAGACGATTTAAGTCAGATAGTCCAACAGCCCGGAGAATCAGCCCGGAAATTCTGGACTAGGTTCTTAACTAAAAAGAACCAGATCATCGACTGTCCGGACACTGAATCCCTAGTGGCCTTTAAGCACATCATCCGCGACGAATGGCTCGCCCGATATCTCGGGCAGGAAAAGCCGAAGTCCATGGTGGCCCTTACGGCACTTATGACCCGCTTTTGGGCGGGCAAAGATAGTTGGCTAGCCCGTTGCAATAATAATGCAAGCGAACCTAGCACCTCTGAAGCCAAGTATAGCATCGGCAAGCCCCGACGCAACAGACACAAGCATCAAATCAATGGCAACCATACTGATGACACGGCGGTCAACACAGGATTCAGTGGCTCCAAGTCCGGTCAATGGAAGAAGCCGTACAATAAGAACAATTCGGGCTCATCCAGTCTGGACCGCATACTCGATCATCCATGCCAGACACATGGCACCCTAGAAAAACCAGCCAATCACACCAATAGAGATTGTTGGGTCTTTAAATAGGCCGGCAAGTTAAATGCCGATAATAAGGAGAAGTGGTCGTAGAGCAAGGACGATGACGAGGATACTCGGCCACCGAACACAGGGGGACAGAAGAAATTCCCCCCTCAGGTCAAAATGGTGAATATGATATATGCTACCCACATCTCCAAGAGGGAATGCAAGCGTGCACTCAGGGACGTATACGCGATGGAGCCGGTCGCCCCAAAATTCAATCCATGGTCCTCCTTCCCGATCTCATTTGATCGTCGAGACCATCCGACCAGTATCCGTCACGGCGGGTCGGCTGCACTGGTCCTCGATCCAATCATCGACGGATTCCACCTCATGTGGGTCCTGATGGACGGTGGCAGCAGCCTCAACCTGCTTTATCAGGATACAGTGCACAAAATGGGCATTAACCCATCACGGATTAAGCCCATTAAGACTACCTTTAAAGGAGTCATACCAGGTGTAGAGGCCCACTATACGGGCTCAATTGCGCTAAAAGTTGTCTTCGGATCTCCGGACAACTTCCGAAGAGAAGAGTTAATCTTTGATATCGTCCCCTTCCACAGCGGCTATCACACACTGCTTGGACGAACCGCATTTTCTCGATTCAACGCGGTGCCACACTATGCTTATCTCAAGCTCAAGATGCCCGGACCACGCGGCGTCATAACAGTCAATGGAAACACGGAGCGCTCCCTCCGTATCGAGGAGCACACCGCTTCCCTAGCAGCGGAAGTACAGAGCGGCCTCTCCAAGCAGAACCTCAATTCGGCGGCTGAGCTCCCGGACGCCACTAAGAGGGTCCGGACTATTCCACACCAGGACAGTTCGGCTCGTCAAGAGCTCGACTAGCAATTCGGCCTCCGTCCCAGCCCCAATCAGGTGGCGGCATTCGTACTACACATACATAATTACGCACTCAAAATACCATGGGCACAAACGGATGCATTCTTATCTTGTGATCCATAGTGCGGCTTGACTGCTCCCGGACACATATACCTTCACTATCTACTTTTTCGCCTTTTCAGGTTTCTTTCCCACAGGCCTTCTCTAACGGCCTGTTCACTGGTCCTGCCAAAGGATGCATACACCAAGATGGCAAGAAGCACAGACGTACGGGGGAATTTCTAGGTGTTTTCTTTAATGATCACTCTACCTGTTTTCAGGACCCACACGCTGCTCTCCCTTGGATTTGGCATGTTAAATAGCCTGTAGCTTATCACACTATTTGTATCAATGCGCCTTGACATATTTACTAAATCATAATGGAAACAGTTCGCAGCCCAAAATTTTAAGGCCCCAGCTTATTACCTTTGCTCTCTTTCTGTTCTCCTTTGTTTTTTGTTGATAATTTTATCACATAGCACCCGTACACTTTGGTACCTTCCATATTTGCCAGGGGCTTCATAGCGCCCCGCAATATGGCAACAAAGTCCAAACACTTTTTATGGTATAGTTCGGCACCCCGAATTTAGCACTATATGCATTGGCTCTGAATCATGTCTTTGGTCAATAGTTGGGTTGCCCGGCTCCTGTGCTTACTACCTTACGTTCTGCTATATCAGCTAGGGTAGTAAAGGAAGAACTACTGCAATTGTGTCCCGGTTTGTCCGGATGAGCACCTCAGTAGAGAAAGCCGAAAACTGATTGTCATGATGCGGCAAGAGACGGTCAGCTCTTCGAAGGTTTCAAATTGCTAGAGGGTTTTTCCACATTACGCGAAGGGTCGGTACTTACCCGATGAGGTGTTTACAGCACCCTAGTTTGGATGCTAGGGGTTGCGCCTACATTTTTATTGTCGAACTCCTATGGCTAAGTGAGGGTGATAAAGCATTATAGTCCAATTGCCTTGTTCGTTGCGCTAAACACCTCCTTCAAGGACAAAATATTTGGATCAAGAGTGTTTAGATTCCATCCCGAACACCCTCGTATTACCTACGTGGGGGCTAAAGCCGACGATTTGCCAACTCTCGGACTTAATAAAAATGGCCGCACAGGAGGTAAAAATTTAACACAAAGCATTATATTACACAATTTGTCTTTGTTTCATAATACAGGGCGAGACAAATATGAATGTATTCATTCAAAGATCACGTCTTTCGCACATTGCTCCGCAGCAATGCAGGATCCCTCCAGGACACCATCAAAATACAGCTCGGGCTGCGGTGCTCCTTGCCCTCCGGTGGACCCTCGGTCACAAGCTTGACGGCGTCCATCTTCTCCCACCAGACCTTGACGCAGGCGAAGGCCATGCACACGCCCTCGATGCGGACCAAACAATTGACGGCGTCCAGCCGAGGACAGGCACTCACCGGCCGCTTCACGAGGCCGAAGTAGCTGCTGGGTATAGCTTCGACGGGCCACAGCCGAATTATCAAATCCTTCATGGCTAGTTCGGCCACCCTGTGCAGCTCGACCAGCTATTTTAGCTGATCGTTGAAGGGCGCTAGATGCTCTGGCGCAAGATATTGTGACCAGAACAGCTTCTCTATCGAGCTCCCTTCTTCGGCTCGGAAGAACTCTGCAGCGTCTGATGCACTGCATGGCAGGTCCGCAAATGCCCCTGGGGAATTCCGAATACGGGTTAGTAAGAAATACTTCTTCTTCACATACTTGCTTTGCATACTAAACGCCTTACCCATGACGATCTTCTTGGCCTCCTGGATCTCCTGGAGGGCGCCCTGAGCTTCAACCCGGGTCTCTTCTGTGATTTGGCGAGCCTTGGCGAGTTCGGTGTCTCGAGCCGAAACGTCACCCTCCAAGGTCTCACATTTTTTAACAGCATCCTGGAGCTCCTGCTGCACCTCGTTAAGCCTGGCCTTGAGCTTCTTACGGGCAGCTTGCTCCTTAACAGCTTTCCCCTCGGCTTCGGCCAGACCTTCTTAAGGGCCTCGACCTCGGTCGTCGTCCCTACACATATCATGACACTACGGTCAAATAAACATCATTTATTCTTTTTGAATACATAGCGAGTCATTACATACCTTGTTGGTCTTCCAACTGCTTCCTCGCTTGGCCTAGCTCCGCCTCGGCCCGCTCTAGTTTCTGCTTTAGTCCGGAGACTTCGGCAGTGTGTGAAGTCACGGCTAGCAACGACGCCTGCTTAGTCACATAAGACATATTTTGTTAGTTTCCAGCGGCGTTTTGATCCTCTGCCCGGTTTTTTCTTTCGGAACACCAGACAGTGTCTCAGGGGCTACTGTCTATAGTGGGACTATTTCTTTTGCGTCGCGTACCTCAAAGCCGGCCAGTAGATTGCTGCAGGCTTCAGTTAGTCCGCTCTTGATGGACTGGACCTTCTCAATTACCGTACCCATAAGGATACGATGCTCATCCACAATGGAAGCGCCTCGTAGCGCTTCCAGCAGATTATCCGGTGCCTCTGGTTGGACAGAGGCCACCAGCGGGACAGGCACACCTCCTCCTTTCGGGGAAGGCTGCTTGCTTGACTCCAGAGCCGTGTCAGTCTCCGTAATGGTATTCGGCTGGGGGCCGAATGGGATATGACCCCATCGCTAGTCTCCATGGGGGCTTCCCCCCCCCCCATGTGTCCGGTGGTCGAGGAGTCATCCTCTGGCGCGACCCGGAGAGCCCCCTAAACATCTCCCTAGCCTGGGAAGGTCCTTTGGGATACCACCTCATCGTCGCCCTTGGCCGTGGGAGAGTGAGCGGTCGGCGTCGACTCACTGGCCATCGCCTTTGAATCCAGCGAGCCTCTTGATGAGGATCGCTGGGAGCTGTCGTGGGCCGGACTGTAATAGCACAGTTTGACATATTAATGTCGTGAGGCTGGACACATGGACATGCACTGGTTTTTAGTACTTACGATGTGGCCAGGGGCTTGGTCCTGGGGGGGCGCTATGGACTGCTATCGACATCCCACGCGAAGTTATCCGCGAGGGGGCCTTTTCCCCTCTTGGGCGCTTCCGCCTCAAAATTTGTGGAGGTCGCCCTATTCTTCCTTCCCCCATCAGGGGGGGGGGGAGTTGCTTTCTTCCTCCTCCTCGTCGTCGTCTTCGGTGGCCGAGGAGTGAGTTTGGTCTTCGGACGACATGTCTGAAGTTCCCTTACGGCGGGGGCCGCTTCGGACCCCCTTGGCCTTTTTCTTGGCCTTCTTCTTCGGTGCCTTGTAGGGCACTGGAACCAGCATCTTCTCCAGGAGCGGGATGACTAGTTCTTCAGGCAGCGGAGCCGGACATCGAATCTGCTCCGCTTTTTCTATCCATGCCTGAAAAGCGAACAGTGAAGTTTTTAGATATCTTCCTTGAATAACTAAGAGGAAGATGCACCTTGAGATATAAAAGACTTACCGCACTGGCAAGGTGGCAAGATCGTGCCCGCGGTCCGAGTCTATGGCCGGCGGCGTCTCGGTGCCCTTGAAAAGCAATTTCCAGACATGTTCATGAGTGGTTCTGAAGAGCCTCTCCAAAGTCTGGTGCTTCTCCGGATCAAATTACCACAAAGGGCATGTTCGGCTCTGGCATGGAAGGATCAGGCAAACAAGCATCACCTAGATCACATTGACGAGCTTGATGTTTTTATCCACCAAATTCTTGATGCGCGTTTGCAGCGCTGTCAGTTCGTCCGACGAAGACTAGTCCAGGCCCGTCTTTAGCCAGGAGGTGAGCCGCATTGGAGCTCCGGACTTGAACTCTAGAGTCGCGGCCCAGGTGGCGTCACGAGGCTCTGTGATATAGAACCATAGCTTCTGTCACTCCTTGACGGTCTCCACAAACGTACCTTTGGGCCATGTGACATTGGGCATCTTGCTCACCATTGCTCCTCCGCACTCCGCATGTTGGCCATCCACCACCTTCGGCTTCACGTTGAAGATCTTAAGCCACAGCCCAAAGTGGGGCTGGATGCGGAGGAAAGCCTCGCACACGATGATGAATGCCGAGATGTTGAGGAAGGAGTTCGGGGCTAGATCATGAAAGTCTAGCCTGTAATAGAACATCAGTCCGTGGATGAAAGGGTGGAGTGGAAACCCTAACCCACGAACGAAATGAGGGAGGAACACCACCCTCTCATTGGGCTTTGGTGTGGGGACGACTTGCCCCTTGGCTGGAAGCCGGTGGGTGATCTCTTTCGCTAGATACCCGGCCTCCCGAAGCTTGGCGATGTCCTTCTCCTTGACAGAGGAGGCCATCCATTTGCCTTGCCCTCTAGATCCGGACATAGTGGAATGCTTTCTTGGGGAGGAAAAGGCAAGAACTTGGGTGCTGGAGCTCAAGAATGGAAGGGCAGAGAGAGAGACGGCGTGGGTGAAGAAAGGGAATCCTTATCCCCTTATAAAGGCACTGAATATCAAGCGCCTCCCCACTCGCCTTAAAACTCGCCTATTCCCAAGGACTGTGCAAACGGCACTGTTGGGTTACCCATGCCCGTATTGACGAGAATCCCGTGATAAGGGGACACGATCTCTGCTTTGACAAGACGTGCCAATGAAGCCGCACCTTGAAATACGGAGCGACAGCTAAAAAACGGTTCGAATAATGACTGGGCAGTGGTGTGATGTCACGCTACTAAAAGTTGTCAGCGGATTGGACTCGTGAAATATTATACTCTCTACGGTTGTGTGTGGTATTTGTTTTGCAGAGCTGGACACGATTATTGTGTTCGGAATCTACTTTGAAGTATTCGTAGAAGGAACCCGCCTTGCAATGCCGAAGACAATCTGCACATCGGACACCTCGCCATTGAAGCCTGGTTCAGGGGCTACTGAGGGAGTCCTGGACTAAGGGGTCCTCGGGCGTCCGGCCTATTAGCTGTGGGCCGGACTGATGGGTTGTGAAGATACGAAGACTGAAGACTCTCACCCATATCCGAATGGGACTCTCCTTGGCGTGCAAGGCAAGCCTGGCGACCAAATATGAAGATTGCCCTTTCTCTGTAACCGACCTTATGTAACCCTAGATCTCTCCGGTGTCTATATAAACTGGAGGGCTTAGTCCAGATCGGGAGAGATATACTCATAACCATAGTCATACAGGCTAGACCTCTAGGGTTTAGCCATTACGATCTCGCGGTAGATCAACTCTTGTAATACTCATATTCATCAAGATCAATCAAGCAGGAAGTAGGGTATTACCTCCATAGAGAGGGCCCGAACCTGGGTAAACATTGTGTCCCCCGTCTCCTGTTACCATCACCCTATCCGAGATCCGCCGGTTTTGACACCGATAACGACACCATATGAACTGTGGTTTAGCAAGAAACATAAGTTTTCATTTCGTAAAGTTTGAGGTTGCGATGCTTATGTGAAAAAGCTTCAACCTAATGAGATCGAACCCAAATCGGAGAAATGTGTCTTCATAGGATACCCAAAATAGACTGTTGGGTACACCTTCTATCATAGATCCGAAGGCAAGATATTCGTTGCTAAGAATGGATCCTTTCCGGAGAAGGAATTGCTCTCGAAAGAAGTGAGTGGGAGGAAAGTAGAACTTGATGAGGTAATTGTACCTTCTCCATTATTGGAAAGTAGTTCACCACAGAAATCAGTTCCAGTGATTCCTACACCAATCAGTGAGGAAGTTAATGATGATGATCATGAAACTTCTGATTGAGTTACTACCGAACCTCGTAGGTCAACCAGAGTATGATCCACACCAGAGTGGTACGGTAATCCTGTTCTGGAGGTCATGTTACTTGACCATGACGAACCTACAAACTATGAGGAAGCGATGATGAGCCCAAATTTCGCGAAATGGCTTGAGGCCATGAAATCTGAGATGGGATCCATGTATGAGAACAAAGTATGGACTTTGATTGACTTGCACAATGATCGGCGAGCCATTAATATTAAATGGATCTTCAAGAGGAAGACAGACGCTGATAGTAGTGTTACTATCTATAAAGCTCGAATTGTCGCAAAAGGTTTTTGACAAGTTCAAGGTGTTGACTACGATGAGAGATTCTCACTCGTATCTATGCTTAAAGTCTGTCCAAATCATGTTAGCAATTGCCGCATTTTATGAAATTTGGCAAATGGATGCCAAAACTGCATTCCTTAATGGATTTCTTAAAGAAGAGTTGTATATGATGCAACCAGAAGGTTTTTTCAATCCGAAAGGTGCTAACAAAATGTGTAAGCTCCAGTGATCCATTTATGGACTGGTGCAAGCATCTCGGAGTTAGAATGTATGCTTTGATTGTGTGATCAAAGCATATAGTTTTATACAGACTTGTGGTGAAGCCTATATTTACAGGAAAGTGAGTGGGAGCACTACAACCTTTCTGATAAGTATAAGTGAATGACATATTGTTGATCGGAAATGATGTAGAATTTTCTGGAAAGCATAAAGGAGTGTTTGAAAGGAGTTTTTCAAAGAAAGACCTCGATGAAGCTGCTTACATATTGGTCATCAAGATCTATAGAGATAGATAAAGACGCTTGATAAGATTTTTCAATGAGTACATACCTTGACAGTCAAAGAAGGAGTTCTTGCCTGTATTGCAAGGTGTAAAGTTGAGTAAGACTCAAAACACGACCACGGCAGAAAATAGAAAAAGAGAATGAAAGTCATTCCCTATGCCTCAGCCATAGGTTCTATAAAGTATGCTATGATGTGTACCAAACCTATTGTGTACCTTTCCATGAGTTCGGCAAGGGGGTACGATATTGATCCTGGAGTGGATCACTTGACAGCGGTCAAAATTATCCTTAGAAGACTAAGGAGATATTTCTCGGTTATGGAGGTGATAAAGAGTTCATCGTAAAGAGTTACGCCGATGCAAGCTTTTACACCAATCCGGATGACTCTAAGTCTCAATTTGGATACATATGGAAAGTGGGAGCAATTAGCTAGAGTAGCCCCATGCAAAGCATTGTAGACATAGAAAATTTGCAAAATACATATGGTCTGAATGTGACAGACCCATTGACTAAACTTATCTCACAAGCAAAACATGATCACACCTTAAAACCCTTTGGGTATTAGTCACATGGCAAAGTGAACTAATCACATGGTGATTTGAACTATTGGTGTTAAATCACATGGCGATGTGAACTAGATTATTGACTCTAGTGCAAGTGGGAGATTGAAGGAAATATGCCCTAGAGGCAATAATAAAGTTGTTATTTATATTTCCTTATATCATGATAAATGTTTATTATTCGTGCTAGAATTGTATTAACCGGAAACTTAGTACATGTGTGAATACATAGATAAACCAGAGTGTCCCTAGTATGCCTCTACTTGACTAGCTCGTTAATCAAAGATGGTTATGTTTCCTGACCATAGACATGTGTTATCATTTGATGAGCGAGATCACATCATTAGAGAATGATGTGATGGACAAGACCCATCCGTTAGCTTAGCATAATGATCGTTTAGTTTTATTGCTATTGCTTTCATCATGACTTATACATGTTCCTCTAACTATGAGATTATGCAACTCCCGAATACCGGAGGAACACCTTGTGTGCTATCAAACGTCACAACGTAACTAGGTGATTATAAAGATGCTCTATCGATGTCTCCGAAGGTGTTTGTTGGGTTGGCATAGATCGAGATTAGGATTTGTCACGCCGTGTATCGAAGAGGTATCTCTGGGCCCTCTCGGTAATGCACATCACTATAAGCCTTGCAAGCAATGTGACTAATGAGTTAGTCACGGGATGATGCATTACAGAACGAGTAAAGAGACTTTCCAGTAACAAGATTGAACTAGGTATGATGATACCGACGATCGAATCTCGGGCAAGTAACATACCGATGACAAAGGGAACAACGTATGTTGTTATGCGATTTGACCGATAAATATCTTTGTAGAATATGTAGGAGCCAATATGAGCATCCAGGTTCCACTATTGGTTATTGACCGGAGATGTGTCTCGGTCATGTCTACATAGTTCTCGAACCCGTAGGGTCCGCACGCTTAACGTTCGATGACGATTTGTATTATGAGTTATGTGAATTGATGAATGAAGTTTGTTCGGAGTCCCGGATGAGATCACGGACATGACGAGGAGTCTCGAAATGGTCGAGAGGTAAAGATTCATATATAGGACGATGGTATTTGGACACTGAAAGTGTTCTGGGTGACACCGGGTCACCGGAAGGGGTTCCGGGCAAACCCCGGCAAAGATATGGGCTTAATGGGCCAAGTAAGGTAACACACCAGCCCACAAGAGGCTGGTGCGCCTATAAGGCCAGCCACGTGGGGAGAAAGGGAAAGGAGAGGAGGAAAAGGAAAGTATGAAGTAGGACTCCTACTTCCTTCCCCTCCCCTCTCCTTCCTTTCCCCCTTGTCCAAATATGGTAGGGTGGCCGAATTGGACTAGGGGCCCAAGTAGGATTCCTCCTACTTGGGCGCGCCCTAGGCTGCCTCCCTCCATCTCCCTCCTTTATATACGTGGGGAGGGCACCCCTAGAACACACATCAATTATTCCTAGCCGTGTGCGGCACCCCCCCTCCATAGTTAACACCTCGGTCATATCATCGTAGTGCTTAGGCGAAGCCCTGCGCCAGTAACTTCATCATCACCATCGCCACGCCGTCGTGCTAATGGAACTCTCCCTCGTCCTCAACTGGATCAAGAGTTCGAGAGACGTCATCGTGCTGAACGTGTGCTGAACACGGAGGTGCCGTACGTTCGGTACTTGGATCGGTTGGATCGTGAAGACGTTCGACTACATCAACCGGTTACTAAACGCTTCCGCTTTTGGTCTACAAGGGTACGTGGACACATTCTCCCCGGTCCTTGCTATGCATCTCCTAGATAGATCTTGCGTGATCCTAGGTGAACTTTTTGAAATACTGTGTTCCCCAACAAGTAACATATGTGTGATGTCATGTAACACTTCATTTATTAGGTTGTAGACTCATCTTATCTTTGTACATGTGATGTTACTCATAGTATGAGTAATTAACTCGGTAATTGGCTATGGCTGCTAAGTGCATATGCACCCATTGTCTAAATACACATTTTAAAAAGTTGGAAAATTCCGAACAAAAATCTCGCGTGTATATCCGGACATTCTATGTGTGTGCACAAAGTTTCCGGTTAAAAACGAGTTTTTTTGTGGCTTGTGTAAAAAACAATTTCTGATGCTTCATTATAACTATTCACGAGGCATTTCTTTATATTTTTTTACACAAGCCACAAAAAACGTCGTTTTTCACCGAAACTCTGTGCACGCACATAGAATGTCCGGATATACCCACGAGATTTTTGTTTCGAATTTTTTAACTTTTCAAAATGTGTATTTAGACAATGGGTGCATATGCACCTAGGAGCCAAAACACTGTGTCCAGATGTTACTCAAATTATCCATCTCCTCATTAAATGATTGCCAAATAAGCAAATTTGTTGAGTTGGACCCTCTGTTACTACTGAAGTTACTCCCACTATGGGTAGTCTTATGTGTTGTGGAGGTAGTACCATACACTAGTATCATATGTAATGTGACTAAGTCTTAGGTCATCTTCAACGATGTCTCACAAATCAGACTCTCTATCCGTCTATGGACATGGATACAGGAGCTTGCATTCAATCGCATACCCAGAGCATCAGTCCGCATTTCAAACAAAAATAAATAAATCGAATGAATTTCATGTAAACGGGACCTAAGGGCATCTCCAGCCATTGGCCCCCCAGGGGGCGTCTAAAAGCGCCGCCTGGGGGTGAGCCGGCGCAAAAAATGGCCCTGGGGGCGAGTCGGTCCCCAGCTGTCGGCCCCCAGGGCCGCCCCCAGGCGCGTATTAAAAAAAGGGCCGTTCGGCGAAGTTATGATAAAAAGTAGTTAAATTTCGGCTAAACATGGCAAATTTCGGCGAAATTCGCACATTTTCATTACATTAACCTAATCTAAAAATGAAAGGGGCTGAAGTCGTCATCGCCATCGTCGTCGTCGGCCTTCTCCTCCTTGACGCGGGCGCCCCTGCTGGACCCGGCGTCGCCATGGCGGACTGGCGGCGGCGCGTCGTCGTCGTCGTCGTCGTCACTGTCGCATAGGATGACAACCCCGTCTTCATCGCGGCCGCGTCGGCGCTCCTCGAAGCGGCGCAAGGCGGCGCGCTGGCACTCCTTCACCTTCTCCCGGTGCGCCTTCTCCATCGCAATGGAGTCCTGGCGCACCCATTCTAGGGTCGCGTCGTCGTCGAACTCCGCCTTCACCGGCGCCAGCCCCGGCTCCGTCTTCACCGGCGCCAGCCCCGGCTCCGTATTTGGCTTGACGAAGCGTGGAGGAGCCGACGAGGAGGAGGCGTGCCGGCCGCCCTCGTCGATGATGATGCCAGCGCTGCGAGTGCGCCGGCCGAGCGGCGACTCCGCCGGGGGCTCGGCCTTGACGCCGGGCAGGGTCGGAGTGCCGGAGGAGTGCGATGAGGATCGGGAGGAGGAAGAGGAGGAGGAGGACCCGAACCTCCTTGGCGCCCATGGCCCGACGCGTCAGTGCTGCGTCGGGGGGTACGCCAACAGCGGCTCGTTGCCGCCCTCGAGGTACGTGTGCACGCCCTCGAGTGTGCGGCCGGGGACGCCCCACCAGAGGTGGCGCCCCTCACTGTTCTGCCGGCCGCCGACCACCGGCGCGCCGTTGGTGGACGCCAATCGCTGCTGCTGGCGGCGCTCGAAATACGCCGCCCAGGCCGCGTGGTTGTCGGCGGCGTACTGGGGGAGGGAGAGTTGGGCGTCGGTGAGGGACGCGCACGATCTCGACCTCCTCGGCGAAGTACTTCGACTTCGCCACGGCGTTGGGCAACGGGGGAATGGGCACTCCCCCGGCGCTGAGTCTCCACCCCGTTGGCCCGGCGCGCATGTCCGGCGGCGCCGGGATGTTCGCCTAGAACAGGAGCCATGACTCCTGTTCGCGGAGCGAACGGCGGCCGAAGCCGTTGGCCGCCGCCTCGTCTCCGGGGAAGCGTTCTGCCATGGCGACGACGGGGCTGGGCAGGCTCGGGAGAGGTAGAGGGAGGGGTTGGGCGGCGGCGCTCGGGAGAGGCAGGGAGAGGGAGGGGCGGGGCTGGTGTGGGCACAGGCGAGTGGAGGCCACTTTTATAGCCGGGCCGCGCCCGTGTGTACGCGTGCGAGGGAGGGGAGGCGTCGATGCGCCGTCCCGTGAAGCGCCGCCCGTGAGATATCAATGGCAAGGCTGACCGGCGGCAGCCTTGCCATTGATTCCCCGCGGGAACCGAGGCCGTTGGGGAAAGACGAGGCGCCGAGTCGCTGACGCGGCTGGCCCGCGTCTTTTTCGCGCCAAAACAGCTCGCCCCGGCGCCCCCGGGCGCCCCCCAGCGCGCCGGGTTCAGGCTGGGTCCGCCGGCGCTGTTTTCGACCCAAGTCGGCGAAAATCGGGCACCTGGGGACGCGACTGGGCCGTTTTTCGGCGCCGGCGCGAAAAAATCGCCTGGGGAGGCCTTTCTGGGGGCGCGGTTGGAGATGCCCTAATTCATGCAAAGTTCAACATATTACATCAAACGGGATGATATTTGACAAGTTCAACTAAACTTGAAAAGAAGCTAAAAACACTATGCGAGGTACCGGACCTAAACCTCGTACACATGCCAGCCTGGCCAGCAGGACCTCATCGTCATCCGCTTTGTTGTCGTCGTTGGAGTCGTCGTCCCTGTGGTCCTTTCAGCTACGAAAGTGCGCGTAGGGACCGCGACAGCCCTCTCGGCACGACCTATTGGCTTCCTCCGTCGTGGCCGCTTCCTTGGTGCTCCCGCCCCTCACCTTGCCCTTGTCACCGATGACGGAGCTGGCACGCAGCAACTTGGCCACGACAAACTCGATGAGCTAGTTGTTGAAGCGATGCCAGCGTCACACAAACGTCTCTGCAGTGGTCCTAGACGGGTGTTTGGCCATGCCAAGGCTAGACGTCACTTGTTTTTCATCTTTTCTTTTTTCTTTTTTTTTCTTTTCTTCCTTTGTGTTTTCGAAAGAATTCTTCATTTAACACCGTGTTAAATTCTGTTTTCCTATTTGACACTGAAAACTTTTTTGTTCCCTAAATAACATCGACTCTAAATTTTATGCACTTTTTAACACTTTTGCCCATTTTTTCGTCTAACGCTGTTAAATTGCATGTAAAAAGACACTTTTACCCTCATGTATGTTGGCTAAGGTTCCCGTACGCTGATGCTACCCGTACGAACTACTTTCTCGAGGAGGTTCCTGGCCGGTGCTGGATGTGCGGACCACACAGATTGGGGTGGATGTGCTCTCTTTTTGGCACTCCTAGCCGGTGCTATTGGCGACAGCAACACATGTAGAAAAGACGAAAACGCGCTTGGTAACTTAGTACTCGGGTTGGACGTAGAAACGATGCTCACATAGGAGGCTAAATTGACAAATTTGACATGAAAACGAAAGTATTTCACAAACTGAATTGTTTCTGAAAATATTTCACACCACTCATCCTTTTGTGCAGAGCCTGGTAGCTAGGCGTTGCAGTCTACTATGCAGCTCCTTATAGCTAGGCGTTGCATAGTGTAATGCAGCGCCTAGCTGTTGGGCGTTGCACGGGTGTGGCGCCTGAGTGTTAGACGCTACACAGTAGAGTGTAGCGCCTTGCTGTCAGTCGCTACACGTTAGAGATCAACTGGGTGAAATACTTTCTGAAAGCACAAGTGCTCCCTGGGTGGTTTTGGTAATTAATGTCAACATATCTCTTGTTGGACTAATACTTTTATCTAGTATATTTCAGATGAATTCAACAGTGGAGTGGCGTGGACAAAAGGATGTGGAACCCCTGCAAGATGCTATGGACAAAGGATTGGCAAAAGCTCAAAAGCTCAAGACTCTACATTTTCATTTTAGTTATCCAAGATCACATTGAGTCCATAGGAAAAGCCAATACTATTAAAAGGGGGTGAGGTGTTGCTTAATGGCTTACTTGCTCAAAGTGCTTAGTGATATGCTCCAAAGCCCTCAACCACTTTCTCATATCCACATATGTCCCAAACCAAAAGTCAAACTCGGCCCCACCGATTTGATCTGTCCGGTGCCACCAAGTTCACTTGACATAGCCACTTCCAGAAATCCTAGTCAATTCGGTCTCACCGATGGGATCCCGGTCTCACCGAGATGGGCTTGCAAACTCTCTGGTTCCTGTTGCAATAATTTTGGTCTCACCGACATATGTAATCGGTCTCACCGAGTTTGCTTGATCAACTCTCTGGTTAGCTTACTACCAAAATCGGTCCCACCGAGTTTGTGTAATCAGTCAAACTGAGATGAGTTTTTACCCTAACCCTAGCACATCGGTCCCACCGAGTTGATTATATCGGTCCCACCGAAAGCCTAACAGTCACATTATGAACTAAATCGGTCTGACCGAGTTTTATGATTTGGTCCCATCAAGTTTGGTAAATTGTGTGTAACGGTTAGATTTTGTGTGGAGGCTATTTATACCCCTCCACTCACTCTTCATTTATGGAGAGAGCCATCAGAACGTGCCTACACTTCTAGCATACATTTTCTGAGAAAGAACCACCTACTCATGTGTTGAGACCAAGATACTTCATTCCAACCACAAGAATCTTGATCTCTAGCCTTCCCAAGTTGCTTTCCACTCAAATCATCTTTCCACCAAATCCAAATCTATGAGAGAGAATTGAATGTTGGGGAGACTATCATTTGAAGCACAAGAGCAAGGAGTTCATCATCAACACACCATTTGTTACTTCTTGGAGAGTGGTGTCTCCTAGATTGGCTAGGTGTCACTTGGAGCCTCCGACAAGATTGTGGAGTTGAACCAAGGAGTGAGTGATATCTCCTACTACCTCCGTCCGAGTTTATTGGTCCCCATTGTATTTCGTGCCAAATTTTGACCATAGATTAAACTAACAAAATGTTCACGCATGTACCAAATATTATATTTTTGAAAACTATGTTCAAATACGAATCAAATGAGAAATTTTTCTTGACATGCATTAACACTTTGTTAGTTAAATCTTTCGTCAAAATTTGGCACAAACTACAAAGGTGACCTATAAACCAGGATGGAGGTAGTAGATTGGTTAGGTGTCACTTGGGAGCCTCCGTCAAGATTGTGGAGTTGAACCAAGGAGTCTGTACGAGCAAGGAGATCGCCTACTTCATGAAGATCTACCCTAGTGAGGCAAGTCCTTCATCGGCGATGGCCATGGTGGGATAGACAAGGTTGCTTCTTCGTGGGTGGAGCCCTCCGTGGACTCACGCAACCGTTACCCTTCATGGGTTGAAGTCTCAATCAACGTGAATGTATGATAGCACCACCTATCGGAACCACGTCAAAAATCCCTGTGTCTCCAATTGCGTTTGCATACTCCAATCCCATCCCTTTACATTATTGCAATTTGCATGCTTTGCTTTCCGCTGCTCGTATACTCTTGCAATGCTTGCTTGAAATGTATTGTGAATGTTTAAATTTGTGCTAAAACTCCACCTTAACTTGAAGAAATTAAAAACTGCTACTTTTCTTTGTTAAGAGTCTATCCCCCCCCCCTCCTCTAGACACCTCTTCTCGATCCTTTCACTTTCAAAAACAGTTCACTTTGTGAAATAGTTTTGCCTCGAAGTCAAATTTGTGCCTTTTGCCCAGGTAGGATGCTTGATCGATTTTAGCCGAACTAGCTAGCTTGCACTAGTCAGCCACACACACGTACACGTCGGGATGCAGATCGATCGATGGCGATTGTATTTAGCATTTATTAACTTTGGATCACATGCCACATGAGGGGTAAAAAGGTATTTCCAGGTGACATTTAACACCGCTGAGGCATAAAATAGACGAGAGTGTTATAAAGGGCATAAAATTTAGACTAGGTGTTAAATAAAGAAAACAATATTTCCAGTGTCAAATAGGGAAAAAAAATTAAGGCAGTGTTAAATAAGGAATTCTTTTTTATTTTTCTTTGTTCTCTTGTGTTTCTTTCTCGGCTTTTATAGGTTTTCTTTGTACATTTTTTGTATGCACCGACCATCAACTTTTTTCATATACATGTTTAACATTTTCCAAACACATGATTAAAATTTTTGACAACTTAGTTTTTTTATGTCTACTTTTCCCAAAAATGTTGTATGTTTATACACCAGCAACATTTTTATATACACATTTAATATTTTAAAATACATGATTAACATTTTAAAAACATTTTTATGTCTACTTTTTTCTCATAAACATTGTAAAAAAATTGTATATGTCAGGAACATTTCATATATACAGGTTTAACTTTTTTTGAATTTATGATAAAAAATTTCTAAACATATATTTTTAGATGTCTACTTTTTTACACATTCTACATTTTTTATAGATTAAGAATATTTTTATACTAGTCAATATGTACGTGTAATGAACGTTAATATAAAAGTATATTGAGTGCATGCAGATATTAAGTATGATATTTTTTGCGTGTTATTATGTGATTAGCACTTTATTTAGCATGAAATTAACTGCACGCTAGACGTGTTGAGCGCTCTACATTGAAGCAGTCTAGGTCGTTGGATTGACATGATTTGGTGGCCGAGATTAATTGGATCTGCCTCATTGGGTCTTTTTATATTGGTATAGTTACATGTTTAACATCCTCCAAATACATTATTAACATTTGTTTCCTGGGGATATGATTAATATTTTTGAAAATGTATATTTTTTACGTCTACTTTTTCCATACACATTGTACATTTTTTGTATATATTTTTGGCAAAACATTTTTTCTATATACATTGACATTTGTAAATGCATGACTAACTTTTTTAAAAAACAATTGAAAACATGCATTTTTTTATTGCTACTTTTTCCATATGCATTTCACATTTTTTTATATGTCACAAACATTTTTGTGATACATTCACTTTTTAATGCATAATTAAAAAAACCAACTTTTGTATATAAAAGGATTTTGGTAACAAACATATTGCAAATATTTTGAAACACAAGAAAGTAAAAATATCTCTCTTACTTAAGGTGCTGTCGTTCACCTTGTCCTTTGTCCAACCTTACGGACATTAATTCCTTTCTTTCCATTTTCATTTTTTTCTTCCACGTGTCTCTTTTTTCACCAATTTTCTTGAAAACTGAATTAACTGTCTCGCATTTAATTAACTTGCCAAATAAAGTTATTTTTTGGTTGATAAACCAATAAGTTCTTAGTACCAAATAAGTGATTATTAAATAATTATAAATTTATTAGGTAGCTAAATCACATGAAAGATTTCGTAAAGATTTATTTACATAATTAGATTAATATGAGTAGGTAAAATCATAGGCCAACGTACTAAACTATTTATACCCGTCGCAGCGTACAAACATTTATGATTTATCTAGTAAAACAAAAAATGAATGCGAAATGTGAAAAAAAGAAGGAAAAAGCGTTGAGGGCATGTGTCCCGCTGGGCCGGCCCAATCGGGCGGCTGGCCGAAGCAAGACGTGCTACCGTCTCGCTTCAAGTTCAATACAGACATTCACCTATGAAAAAAAATCAATACAGACATAGGGGCGTTTTCCTATTTGCCGCTCGCTGCGGCAAGTTGCTGTAGCGACCCGCAGGGGACATCGAACAGCGTTTGGAATGGGCCAGCCCGTTAAATGTTACAGGGTCTCCGGTTTTGGGAACATTCTAGGAGGTTCCCAGACGTTTTTTTTCGGTTTTGGGAACCTTCTAGGAGGTTCCTGAACCGGTTTTTTTATTTCTCTTTTTATTTTTATTTTTCGTTTTCCCTGTTTTTTCTCCTTTCTGTTTCTTTATTTTTCCCTTTGGATTCGTTCTTTTTTCTTTTCTCAAGTTTTTATCTTTTTTTCCAAAAAATGTTTGCCTTTCTAATAAATTGCTCAAAACTTCAGAATATATTCTCATTTTCAAAATTATGTTCCAATTTAGAAAAATTCACACTTCACAAAACTTGTTCAGAAATTAATTTACCTTTCTAATTTTTGTTCATAGATTTAAAAAACTTTCTTCATTTTAAAAAATTCTACACATATTTGAAAAAAATGTTCCTTTCGTCCAATTTTGTTCACAATTTCAAAAAATGTTCACGAATATAAAAATAAGCTGAAAAATATGAAAAATGTTCGCTTTTCCAAATTTTGATAGGGGTTTAAAAATTGTTCTGAAGTTCGTAAAATGTTTCTCGTTTTCAAATTTTCTTCACATAATCAAAAAATGTTCGTGATTTAAAAGATATTTTCACGCATTTAAAAAAAGTTTGGAGTTTTCCAAATTTTGTTCGAAGCTTACAAAAATGTTCGTATATGTAAAAAATGTTCGTTTTCAAGTTTTTGTTCAGAGTTTCAATAAATGTTCCCTTTTTCTTCAAATGTTCGTGTTTTTATGAAAAACATTAACTTTTTCAAATTTGTTAAAAAATGGTCCATTATTCCTAAATTTGTTCAAGATTAAATAATGCATGTTTTATTAAAATTATTGAAACAATTTTCACAGTTTTGAAAAGTTTTTGTTTCAATAAATATTCAGTTTCCTAAAATCACGTGTGATATACAAAATAATATTTTAGATCTATTGCCGCTCACAGTTTTTATAAGCCATGCTGCAATTTTAGGGACCCAAATTAGTGACCATCTTTTTAAGTATTTTTTATATGCTAGTGCCACTACTGAACTGTTGGCGCTGCTTATGATTCGCGAGATGTTATTAGCTCGACTGGTTTGTGCACGAAATTATTAGGCACACGTCGGGAGTTCGAACCCTGTTAGTTCGGCACCCTTGTGCGAAGCATCGTCTGCGGCAGATAGGAGCTCCCGGCATAGGGTGCTCCTAATTGGCGCTCACGCAGCCGCTCCCTCGCTAGCCCGCGTAATCACGCAGTCGCTCGCTCATGTATTTTGCTCACTTGGTCAACGGTTGATGAGTTGATCGGTCAACCGTTGACTTTTGAAAAAAACTGAAAAAAGGAAAAAAAAACTCATGAACTAAATAATGTGCATGGATACTAAAAAAAAGTTCACAAACTTCAAAAAAGGTCAAAAATTTGAAAATAAGTTCATTGATTTTGAAAAAACTTAATCCATTTTGGAAAAAATCACAAATTTATAAAAAGGTCATTGATTTTGGGGAAAAAAGTTCATCAGTTATGAAAAAAAGTTCATAAACTTTAAAAAGTTCTTCTAATTTGAAAAAACTTCATCAAATTCATACAAAAAGTTCATCGAATTTTTTCAAGTTCATTGAAGTTGAAAAAAAATCATCATTTCTTTAAAAATGTTCAGAAATTTGAAATAAATTCCTCGATCTTGAAATACGTGCTGAATATTGGGTGGATCCTATTTTGCAAACGGAAAATAAACGAGTCCAAGCTCGTAGCGGAGTGAGGTGAGCCGGCCTTGTTCGCGTGCATTCGCTGTGTTGCTTTCGGTGTCTGGCTGCTGTTGGTTTTTGTTTTTGTTTTTTCTTGTGTGGTTTTGTCTTGGTTTTTTGTTTCGGCTACTTTTTATTGATTTATTTCTTCTCTTTTAGATTTTCGTTTTTTATTCCTTTTCTCTTCTTGCTAATTTCTTTTTTTGTATAGTTGTTGAACTATAAACATTTTCTAATATACAGTGAACATTTTCAAATACAAACTGAACATTTCTTAATGTATGGTGAATATTTTTCGAAATACATGTTGAATTTTTTTAAACACGCTGAATATTTTTTATATATGGTGATTCAACGTATTGTGAACTTTTTTAAAATACAAGCTGGACTTTTCTTAATATTGCTTGTAATTTTGAAAGGGTCCTTTTCTTATCTAAATCCCTTTCAAATTTTTGACAATCGGTTCTTCCGAAAGTTCGAATAGAAAATCGAAGAGAAGAAAAACAAAGCAAACCTGAGAACGGCAGAGTGGGTGTTACATTAGCAACTCGCCTTAGGCGTCGTTTCGTCTCTTTTCCATATGCAGGCGACCCATACGAGGACTCCTAATGCAAAACCCTATCCCCCAGTCTCTAGAAAAAAGCGCCAAATTCATGAGGTATGTGAAAAAAATTACCTTCGTAAAAAATATGGAGTGTTAGATCATCCACCCCCCCCCCACCCCCAAAAAAATCATCCAAGACCACAAACGACAACACACAATTCACTTTCTTCCTCATTTTCCTCTTCGCCACCGCCTTCCAACCAATCCCTATCCGCCGGCCACCGCCTCTCGCAACCGCCTCACCACACTCTCCCCTAATCGCAGCCCATCATCGTCCTGGCATCACCCAAGGCATCCCTCTAAACCCCTTGACGACAGCAAACTCTCACACGCATCGCCACTGTTAACCTGGTCACTCGCTTTCGTTCGGTGTGTAGCAGCTCTGTGTCGCGCCATCCCTGTCTTTGGCGAGGTCCTGGCTCAGCCTTGTCGGGGCCGACACTCATCAATGGTGCTCCTTGTGTCACTCCCATCTTTCGGGTCGTCCGAAAATCGACTAACGCCCGCGAAATATTTCAGGTATCTGATTATTAGTTAACGCGAAGAATATCCCCCGATTCTGGAACTGTGATGGCCTTTCCTGGAGGTAGACATAGAGATATGGGTCCGTCAGGGCTCCTCCTCCTCGTTCGCCTGTCATCATCTTAACGCCCTGTCACATCAAACGTTACACACTCGATGATTAGTCTACTAGTCGCGTCGTCCTAGACCTTTCGCCGCCATCTTCTGCCATGGATGTGGAATCCCGACAAATGGCAACAAGACACACCACCAGGGCACTACACGTCCAAATCACGAAATGGTGCAATCTCTTTTTCTTTGGGTTAGTTCATTTTGTTTTTTTTCCTTTTCATTTTTCTTTTATTTTCTCTTTTTCATTTTTTTCTTTCTTGTTTTTATTTTAATTAACTTTTGGCTTCCTTTTTACATTTTCGGGAGCATATTTCAAATTTGTGAACATTTTTTGAATTTGTATTTTTTGTAAATCCTGAACTTTTTTGAATACATGAACATTTTTTGAATTTGTAAACATTTTATACATATTTTCCAAATTATAATTATTTTTTGAATTCGTGAACTATTATTAGAATGTCGCAAACATTTTTCTGAAAGTAGTGAATGTTTTCTAATCGGCAATGTTTCTTGAAATTAATGAACATATTCTTTTATTTTGGACGGACATTTTTTTGAAATGCATTAGCATTTTTATGAATATTTTTTGATCCAGCAACCATTAGTTTAACTGATGAATTTTTTAAAAAAATTTGGAAATAATTTTTGAAATCCAATTTTGTTATTTTTATGAAAAAATATTAAAACTTCATGAACATTTTTGAACTTGCAATTTTATATTCACATTCATGAACATTTTAAAATACGTGAAGTTTTTCCAAAATCATGAACATTTATTGTCCGAATTGTTTTAATCATGAACATTTTTTGAATACACGATCATTTTTTTAATCCATGGACCTTTTATGATTTTCGGAGCATCATTTAAAATTATGATTTTTTTTGAGTTCATGAACATTTTATGATTTTTTGAACAACCTTTTCACACGTTGCAATTATTTAAAGATTTGGAACATTTATAAAATACCAAATTAAACTAAAAAGTAAAAACAAGGAGCAACCCGTGCAGCGGATGGGCCGGGCCAAAGGACGAGCCTGCGCCCAATAGGAGGAGCACCCCTCCGTTGGCTCTGTCGCTGAATGACTCTATTTTTGCTCTCGAGATGTTAAAAAAAATTACCCCGCAAAAAAATGTTAAAAAAATTCATATCCTCCGGTCATATATGCCCAAGAGAGTTATCTCCACAAACTTATTTATCTCAATATGGTAGCAAGCCAACTCATCATATATAATTATAGATAAGATAAGGCCCACCTCAACATGCAATCATGCATCCCCACCACAACATTTAACCATATATGGAATATATATTTTCAATCGTTCTACATATATTTAATAAATATTTTACAACTATATATAATTAAATAAAATAATACATATGTATTTTTAATTTTTGTTCTTATTTATCCACTTTAATTTCCATCAACCGATTCTCACAGCAACACGCGGGATCGGTTTCTCTAAAAAAGGGTGCCTAATCATCCGGTATGAGGAATATGAAAAAAAATACCGTCAGTCCAAAATATGAAGCGTCGGATCATCATCCAACAGACAACAACATGGTTTATCTTCTTCCGCATTTTCCTCTCCCCCTCGCCTCTCTTTAACGCATTCAAAACCGGCAACCTCTGCACGTCGCGACCTCCTCACCACCCCCTCCCCTAGCCGCAGCCCACTGTTGTGATGCCGTCGCCCAATGCCATCGCTTTAAACCCCCGACCTCCTGTCTTCGACAGCGGCAGTATCGCACCCCCCCCACCCCGCGCTCATGTTGACCTACTTAGACCAACTCTAGACGACCCCTACCCGACGATAGAGGAGTAAAATCCCCTATCCGGTAATAAAGGAGTAAAATTTTGGTTTTACTCCTCTAACTGCCACTTAGCCGATCTCCTAAACTGGTTAGAGGAGTAAAAATTTTCTCCTCCGCCTATCGGAGGAGTAAATATACTCGCCTCTAGCCGACAAACTAAAATCTGGTGGCTCTCCTTGCGCTCATTCTTGCTACCACCGACCCTAAATCCTCCCACCGCCGGCCCGACCCTAAATCCTCCCACCGCCACCGACAATGCATAAGCCAATTTGAATAATTCGATACGTAAACTTTGAATTCGGGTTGTAAACTATATTAGTAATTTGCTTGAACCTTCATATTTATGTTTAGTTTCTATATGTGTGATAATATGTAGTTGCAATATAAATTGGAATTGTGTAAGTTAGAAAAAATAAAATTATACTACGTTATATTTAAGGGATCAACTAGGTCCAGCCAAAAGTTAGTGGGGTTTCCCCTTAAAAGAAAGGTTAGTGGAGTAAACTAAGATTTACTCGTCCGAATCCTCCCCTATTTTATAGATATCGGTTAAAGTGGACCTTACTTGCTAGCTTCATGGCTGTCCAAAAATTAACCAAGGCTGGTTGTAATGGGGAGTATCATGTACTAGTATGATGCATATGATACTACCTATCTAATGCATGTATAATATATTAGTATCATGCAGTACTTTATTTATTGACATGCATGACACATAATAGTATAGCATTTATTATGATATGGTATCATGACATGATACTCAACCCTCTTTTTTCATTTAATTCTATAACACTTCATCAAAATTGTCTAGTTGATATGCATGATACTAGCTATGATACTAACATTATGACCAACCTAAAGCGCGTGGATTTTTTAGATACCGTGAAAATATTCCCCAATTATGTAACTAAAAACGACATTTCGAGGAGGCAGACAGGGATAGGGCTCCCCCTCCTCATCTGTCTCTCATCGTCTTAACGCCATGTCACATCAGATGTTACACGGTCGCTCGATGATTAGTCTACGAGTCGCGTCGCCCCGGACCTTTCGCCGCCATCTTCTGCCGTGGATGTGGAATCCCGACGACTGGCGACAAGGCACACCACCAGGGCATGGACTCGGCCGGTCAATTTCCGGTGCCAGCGCTCGCACGGTGCAGCTTGACCGACGATGTGAGGAGCAGCAGCATCCATGATATGATACACCTATACTACAATACAGGAGGCACCGATGCTCATCTACCCTAGGCTCACATGAACGAATATTTTTATATCTGACGAAAGTCACGGGCGAATGTCTAGAATTTTCAGCTTGCGCGCCTTGGATTAAGCAGCTGACCGTTTGAGCCGTTCGCGGCGCTGATTACGCAGCCGCCCCTAGCACCTCGGCCGGTGGCAATAAAGAGCAAGAGCAGCCCAACGCTAATCCATCCCCCTTGCGATATGGATATGGAGGAGATATGGACGCATGTGCACGGAGTCATGCTGATTACGAGTTGCAAAAAAGAAAACGAGTCACACTGATTAGAGGCAGATAACACAGCTCTAAAGACGCGGGGGCCTTCGCAGTTAACGGCGCTTTCGCAGGACAAAGTCCGCCGCGATTCTCCATTCCATGGGCGCTAGCATCTCCGTGCTTTGGAGGCATGCGGCGAGGGGTGAGGATGACCGTCGCTCTCGTCTTTTTCCTCCGTCGTCGGCATTTTGGATTTTGGAACTGCCGTGGAAAACCTGTTGATGATGATCGCCTGCCCGAAAGGGACTTGCGACGTCCCGATCCATCGTGACCGGGGAGAAGACCTGGAAGAATACCGGTAGCTGGTCAACGTGTGGCTCTCACGTAGCTAAGTATTCTCATAAATCTGGTGTAAGCATTCAAAGTGATGTGATCATACTGGTAGCTATTCCCTCCGTTCCAAAATAAGTGTCTCAACTTTATACTAGCTCTAGTACAAATTTGTACTAAGCTCAAGGCATTTATTTTGTGACGGAGGGGGTACATTGTTGACCGGAGCAGCTTCGAAGACAAGTCTTTGTGGCCCGTGTAAAAAAGACCTAGCTCTTCTTATAGACAAGATTTTTCTTCGTTGCCATAAAAAAGGTTTTTCCTTTGTTTTGCTTAGACCACATCAGATCTCTTTCCTTCATTAAACTTTACATTTCACGGACACATATTTTTTTTCTGCTAGAAAGCACACGGTACTATTATAGAAGTTCAGAAGAAGCACAAAGCACCCCAAATATAATTTAAATTACATCGAAGTCTTTAGACTACCGAACGACCAGTACCGTGCCAGAACGAGCCGCCGACGCGCCGTTGTCGGTGCTCCCCTACAGGAGCCGGTCTGACCTCGTCGATGACAGCCGAAAAGTCTTCGTGCACGTATCCCTAAGGACCAGCCTCCCAGAGCCACAGTCATCGTTGTTGAACCCTTAACCCTACGTCGCGTCGGTTTCCATAGCCTTAAGTGCTGTGTCAATTTCTTCATCTGAGAAATAAAGAGAGATCCCCTCGACCATTATCTGCTTGTGAGACCAACAATCCAAAAATCCGAAGCGAGCCTAGCACATTTAGACCCCTTGACTCCAAGTAAGTCAATGCAGAAGCTGCAAAATAAGCTCTTGGAGGTTTCAGCTGAGAAGATTCCCTGAGCCTCTTTGATGAGCCGTGGAATCAAGGTTTTCCTTGTACGACCATTAGCAATGGCGTGAAAATAGCTAGTGTTGGCATCTCCTTTAAAAGCCAAGCCTGAAGCCCCAGTTGACGCCAGTAGATTTCTTCTTTGTGGTAGGGTTTGATGATTTTATATTTTACTACATATGTACTATTTTAGTACATATCTACGTTGCCATTCAACCTTCGAGAGGCATACCGTGTCTCGGTTGTAATCGCTGCTCTATAGTCCAAACCCAAGAGAGAGGGCCTCGTTCGGGAGAGAACCACATTGCCTCTCTAACACCCGGTATCAGAAATAGCGATCACCTCTTTCCCGTGCGTTGGTGCAGTTCGTTGAGATGCGGAGCCTCCATCAAGCGTGTCTTAAACTGGAAGCCATGAATCCATCTGTCAAGTCCTACCCTCATAAGCTGACGTCCACCATCAATGAGTTCCGCAATGAACTGCACTCCAAAGCGGCGGTGATACAAACCCAATCCGCCAAGATCGAGTATCCGGCCGACTGGCGGCCCGATATGAGAAGCATGTCTCCGAGCTTGGGACCGCGCTAGCGTCTCTGCAACTTGTGCACCTACCATCGCGTTTCCCTATTGGCGCGGTCGACACGATGGCTACGATATTAGCCTCATCGCTAGTGACGCATGACATGTCATCAAGCGCCATGGCACACGTGGTGGCCATCCCTCCCGGGTCTACAGACCATGACGTCTTCAATCTTCCAGGGGGCTGGCAACAACCTCCTTCCTGATTCCACCATCACTCTGGGCTGACTAGTTGCTTCCTCTCTACTAGGAAGGTGTTGGGGCCCCAAATGCAAGGGTTTGCAGCAACCATCAGTTTTCCTCAAGTGACCTCAAGGTTTATCGAATCCACAAGAGCTACACGACTACAATTAATGATTGGTACCTGCACACACAAAACAAACTTCCTTGTGCTAAATAGGAGTAGTGAGATTGTCAGTCTCACTAGCTTTGCTAGTTACAAAAGGAATTAAAATGCAAGTATGGAAAGAGTTGATGAAAATTAATAGAAAAACAAAACAAGGAATTAAAAGAGCGCTGATTGTGGTTGAAAAAAAATTATGCACGAAAAGGACTAGGGTCCATAGTTCACTGGTGGTCTTTCTCAAAAAGACAAGCAACGGTGTGGTAAATAAAATATAGGTAGGCAGCGATCAAATTGTAATATATATATATATATATATATATATATATATATATATATATATATATATATATATATGACTATTCATGGCATAATTAACTTATGGGCATTACCGTTAGGGCCGGAGTATATCGACCAAAGGGGGGCGAATAGGAGATTTAAAATTTCTTTCAAAACTTAAATACTCTCACCACAACATAACAGAAAACTAACCAAATGCGGTTACGAAAGAAAACAATTTCCGAAACAAACCCATTCCCGAAACAAAATAGTTACAAAAACACAACTGAGCAGTTTTAGTTCTATGAAACAAAACCCCTAAACAAAACTATCAACATCGATAGAATTGCACTCATGAAACAATTGCACACATCACAAATACAAAACATGCACACTACCGTGAAATGTTCACTTGAGCAAGACTTAGCAGAATGGCTAAGTAGCACCATCTTAAAAGCATATGAACATACAGAGAACCAACCAAGTACCGTGAAAGCAAATACACAACACAATATTGTCACCGTACTAAAAGGAATGCTCGGAAGATAAAGTATCACAATACACAGATAATTGATATCGAAAACAAAGAGCATCGAAAATAAACTACTAAAAGAAATGCACTATGATGGAAATGACCAGTGGTGCTAAATGGCGACAGATGATTTGGTTGACCAGTTCATTCTTCTGCAAAAGAGCTACACTTGGTTGGAGGGACTTGTGATTGAACACAGAAGATAAACTCTCTTTGTCCTATCCTTCTCAATGTGAAGTTCCTCAAACTTCAGTTGATTTTCCTCGTGGTAGATTCTTCTCGGAAATATCCAAACCTTTGATAGACTTCGTCTTCGGTGACCACAGTTACTCTTGGTCACTCCTCGCAAACCACAATGGCTCTTGGTTGAAGACTTTGACTCAGAGACGACAATTACCACTCGAGCCGATGCCTAACCATCTAGAGAGTTAGCGGCTCTCAAGAGTAATAGGCACAAGAACTTTCAACTCTCATCTTTTAGAAAAATACTAAATGATATTAGGTTGATAGTGGACGATTATTTACCATAAGTTGATGTTTACAATAAGTGAAGCCTAGCTTGCCACGAGGTGAAGAATGGAAGATCTTATGTTAACAGTGCCTTATGTCTTATTTATATGTCTTGAGAGGACCCAATGTATATCCAGTGTGTATGGATATCCATCGGGTTTGGACATGGACACAATTTTTCATCCGTGGATTTTTTCATGGGAGGGTAAAGACTGTCTTCATGAATACAGATTTGGATTTGATATTGTTCAACCCGATCCAAACCCGACCCATTGCCATCCTTATGTCCAACAGTAATTTGTCTACCCACCTTATGCTATTGTTTTGAGAGAGAAGCCTTTAGTGAAAACTATGACCCTTGGGTTTATCTTAATCATATTACTAAAACCAAAAATAGCTTGTAGCAATTTATTTACAATTATTTTTATCTATCTACCACTACCAGATTCAATTCTTGCACGTAACGAGTTCAAGGGGATTGCCAACCCTCTTGCCCGCGTTGGGTGCAAGTATTTGCTCTTGTGTGTGCAGGTACTATTCACTAGGATTTGCATGGTTCTCCTATTGGTTTGGTAACCTTGGTTCTCACTGAGGGAAATATTTATCAGCTAGTATATTGCTTCACCCTTCCTCTTTGGGGAAAATCCCAACACAGCTCACAAGTAGCACGTAGCCATGTACACGAGGTCTATTGTCATCCGCTTCATCATGTTCACCACCAGATCGAGGCGTTGGAGCTGCGTCGACATCGCCCGCATCTTCTTCCTCGACCAGGGCCACCGCCCTTGCTGCCGTCAATTTGCTCGCCCTCGACCATCCTTGGCTGCACCAAGAGGCTCATCGGCACCGTTGTGAGCCCTTCCTCTTTCCCCCCCACTCCGAGCTCTATTTCACACTGTAGCACCGCCATCCACAAGTATGAGCATTGGTTTCCACCATGAACGATGAGCTTCGTGCACTCGTGGCCCTTCGTTCAACCCAATCATGCACGTGTGCTTCTGGCGGCCCGTTAATGTCGGTTAACTGCTCAGTTCGCTCGCTAGCACGCGGCAACACTTGTCCCATTGCCACCAAGCTCCGCCATAGCTTGAGCTCGCCGTCGTCGCCCATGTAGTCAACCCCAGCACCTGCTGCCACCACCGTTGGGTGTGCCGAACTGCGGGCGTCCCAACGAGACCCATCTGCGCGTCCAGTCGTGGCTTGTGCACCATTTCTGCGCCACCTCATCATGTCGGGTGGTCACCGGAGCTACGCCGATGTGTCTCCATTCAAATGGCCTCTGAGTCGCTGACTCGTGGGCCTAGCTCATCCTAATTGTCCCTATGTCACCGACTGACATCTGGGGCCACCTCCCTAATTAACCTCTAGATTAAACTAAATAAACTTAAATGATTAGCTTAGCCAGTGATAGCAATTAACCAACTAAGTTAAACCTCTGTTAAACACATAGTTTATGATATTTGGGTCATGCTGGACAGTTTGCCCAGTCAAAGTCAACAATTGGTTGCTGACTAGGCAGTCAACTGGACCCCACTGTCAGCCTCACAGGCACATCTCTGGGTACACTCTCTGTGTACCCATAGCATTTATATTTAATACATTTTGTATTAAAATAAATCCTAAATTTTAAAAAATCATTTGAAATTTGAAAAAACATATAAAATAATCCATAAATGAGATGAAAATAATTTATATATGAAAGTTGATCAGAAAAATATAAAGAATTTGAATATACCATCCATGTACCTACCACCCCAGTCTAACATATGAACCTGGACATTTTGCATCTGGATCATTTGATCGAATAATACTTGGAGTTGGGAAAACATTGCCAAATATTTTCCCTCTTCTTTTAAAATGTTTAGGGATGCATTAGAGCATAGCTTCGACACATATTGCCATGACATGTATCTGTGTTGCATCTGTATGCCCGTTACTTACCTATTTCCCCCCTCTCCTCTATTCTTTCGGTAGACCCCGAGGCTGTCGTTGACCTCGAGTATAACTATGTCGATGACGACCCGTCCTTATCAGCAGAGCTTCCATGCAAGCAAACCCCCTTGGTCATTCCGAGATTGCCTATTCTTTCCCTCTACTTCTTGCATTAGAGTCTCGATTCAATTGATGCTTTATCGGTAGATCCTATTTCGTTGCATAGTCTGCTTTTGTTAAACTGTCGACCTACAATCCTACTATGCTTAGCATAGTTATGCTAGAGTCTCATTAGTGGCCCTACAACCTGTCTGTTTTCCATGCTATACTATCGGGCCGTCACCACTTCAGGTAATGATCATGGAAATACTTATACTACTACATTAAACATGTTCATACTAAATTCGGGTCGGCTAGGAGAGTGATAACCCACAAGTATAGGAAATCTTGCACACATACCCACACTCAACATAATATCCGGTCTAGATGCACAAAGGTAAATCAAGAAACCGATCATGGAGTGATATACATTTTGATCCACTTCTTTACCATTGGGATCAAGATGAAGTTGGCCATTTGTGGGCATGGGTGTCTTCATGGGCTTGACATCTTGCATTTTGAACCTCTTGAGCATGTCTTGAATATAAAGAGATTGGTTGATGAAGGTTCATCCTCTCAATTGCTCCACTTGAAAATCGAGGAAGAACTTCAACCCTCCCATCATGATGATAGCAAATTCCTTAGTCATAAGATTTTCAAACTCAACGTTAATAGCATGGTCAGTGGAACCAAAGATAATATTATCAACATATATTTGGCACACAAACAATTCTCCTTTTACACTCTTTGTGAAGAGAGTGGGATATATTCCCCTGATCTGGAACCCCTTCTCGCTTAGGAACACCGTAAGGTAATCATACCAAGCACGGGGTGCTTGTTCAAGGCCATACAGCCCTTATGGAGTTCATAATGTGAGTGGGGTGGTCGGGGTCTTCAAAACCGTGAGGTTGCTTGACGTACACCAACTCCTTAAGAGGACCATTAAGAAATGCACTCTTCATATCCATTTGATATACTTTAAAATCATGATGAGAGGCATATGCAAGCAAAATGCGAATGGACTCAAGACGGGCAATGGGGGCAAAGGTTTCACCAAAGTCCAAACCTTCAACTTGGGCGAATCCTTGTGCCACTAACCTTGCCTTGTTTCTAGTTACTTGTCCATGTTCATCTTCTTTGTTCTTGAAGATGCACTTTGTTCCAATGACATTATGGTGCTCCTTGGGTCTATCCACAAGATTCCATACTTTGTTGCAGGTGAAGTTGTTGAGTTCTTCATGCATGGCATCAACCCAATCCGAGTTATCAAGTGCATATTCAACCTTAAGGGGCTCAACATAAGAGACAAACGAGTGATGTTCACAAAAGTTTGCCAAACCTCTACGAGTGTTACCCCCTTTTTCATGCTTCCATAAATGTTCTCGGTGAGATTTTGGAGATGCTTTGGCTTGGCGGCCACTTTTTGCTCTTTGAGTGTGAGCTCTTCATCACCTGGTTTTGAACTTGTTGAAGAAGCTTGACCTTGAGAATGCTTTAGCCTTGGAGACACCCATCTCTTCACAACCACAAGTTCTTGATCATATTGGGGTGATGATGTCGATGTGGAAGACACTTGTGGTTGGGATTGATCTTGATGTTGATCTTGAACTTGAGCTTGATCTTGAGCCTCAAGAATTGGTTCTTCGCCATTTGTTGAGATTGCCTTTGATCTTGCTCGGGAACATGAGGGACTTGATCTTGTTCATGGATAGGTTCATGATCTCCCGTAGCATCTTGTACAAGTGGTGGTGGTGATGACTTTCCTTCTCGAGACTCCACAAGAGGGGCTCTTACTCCTTCATCTTCTACTTGGACTTGGGGTGTTTCTTGTGGACGAATGTGGCCTATCCCCATAGTCCTTATAGCCTGTGAAGGAGCCTCATCACCTACAACACTAGTGAGGGAGTCCTGGATTAAGGGGTCCTCGGGCTGCTGGCCCATTGCTTATGGGCCGGATTGATAGGCTCCTATGGAGCCGAACTAGGGCGTGGGCCCATGACCAGACAAGAGATATTTGGAGCCGTGGTGTTCCCTCCAAGTCAAGATTTAGCACGATCTTTCCTTTGTTGTAATCGGTCGCATAACCCCAACCTTATTGGTGTCTATATAAACCAGAGGGTTTTAGGCTTTAGGGCTAGAGCAACATCCAATCCCTCCTCAACCTAGGGTTTAGCTTGCCTGATCTCGAGGTAGGTCGACTATGTAACCACATTATACACAACAAATACAATCAAGCAAGACATATGGTTTTACCTCTAAGAGAGGGCCCGAACCTGGGTAAACACCGTGTTCATCGTCCCTTGTTCACCATCGATCCTAGATCCACAGCTCAGGACCCCCTACTCAAGATCCGACGGTTTTGACACCGACATTGGTGCTTTCATTGATAGTTCCGTTGTTGGGTCACCGAGGGGTCGATGACTCACCTGATCATTGGAGATGGCATCAACTCTGGGGATCTCTTTGTCCCCGGCCAGCTCTTCGCATTCCGCCGCCAACCCAACTGGTCATCTAGACCAAATTGACAATTTTGCCCCCGAGCATCGGATTAGATTCGGCAACTTGGAGTACTCACTAACGCTCGAGGCGATATGGTCTTGACCTGATTCGCAGCCTCGCCCAGTACCCATATGGCCTCCCAGTGCCTGCTTTGGAGCCTTCTCCCGATCCGATATGCGGATCGGTCTCAATCCCCCTGCCGGCCTCAGGCTCGGAAAACTCCACCGTGTCCGGAGGCGGGGAATCCCCTTCAGCCACGCTAACGGTGCCCGCCGAAGACCCGGCCTCAAGCCTCAACACAGATGCGGTGTTCGGACGCCAAGAGTCACTCTCGACGGAACCCTTTCCTCATGCCCCGGACTAGGCCTGGAGCCCCAATGATGGGTAGACGATCGGAAATCAGGAATCATCCCTGACCGAACTCACCCCCACCCCCTCGGCTTCGAGCCCCAGTACGAAAGTAACATTCAAGGACCAGGTCTTACCCTCAGTCTCTCTGGCCCATCCAGCCGTAAAGCCGGCCCCAGGAATTGAGCTCGATTCGGCCCTTGAAGACCAGGATCTAGCCCGAACCCAGATCATTCCTTGCCCCGTCACATCAGAGATCAGCCCTCAGCGGCCATCGCATACTAGTCTGGCGACCCTCGCATTATTAAACGAGGCGCTGGACCAAATCCAGATGATGACTATTCGGGAGGATCCACCCTTGGCCTGCGATCAGCATGCCCTTGAGGCAAATTATAGGGAATTTTATGGCCCACCCACCACCGACCTAGTAGCCACAATCGAAGACTTAACCGACATGTTGGACTGCACTTCAAAAAATGTTGAATACATGGATGAGGATAGTGGAGACACGACTAATGTCGATGCTGCTCCCCCCGTCACCGGTCGCTGGATCGCCACGTCCACTTACAAGGTCTACATGGTGGACACCCAAAGGACAAATGACGACACTCCCAGGAAGGACAACAGTAGGCCCAGTGATGAGCCGCCAAAGCGCCGCAGACAATGTCACCGCTCCAAGGTGCGTCGAAGCCATGCGAGCAACAAGGACACCAGAGAAAACAGCACTGTGGACAATGTTGACAACCTCGACGACCCCGATATCGGTGAACAACCATGAGATGATCACGAGGAGCACGAGGATCTGCTCAACCTTGAAGACCTCAGTGACTCCAAAGATAGTAATTACCTCCCCCTTTCCGAAGAGGAGGTCAGTTTGGGTGACGAAGATTTTATCATCCCCGAAGACCCGTTTGATCAAGAGCGGTTCAAACGGAAGCTAATTGCCACCGCGTGCACCTGAAGAAACAACGGCAAAAAATAAATGCCGAATAGGATACCCTCAATGAAATATGGACTAATGTCCTGGCTGCCAAAGAGGAGTATGACTATGAACAAAAAACCAAGAGCTACCCGATGCAAAAACTACTGCCGCAATTTGACGACGAGGCCATAGAGCACACAACTCCAAGGCACACTCGAGCAGAATAGTTGGGCCGGCCCCCTCAAGGACGGGACAAGAGATCTGATAAAGCCGAAGCGCCCCCCGCTCCACCTCGCCATCAAGGCAAGGAGGCATTAAGGCTAGCCTATGAGTACGACCTACAATGCGACTTGGACGTTCGGGCAGGTCTCACAAGGTCCATTTACGGGCCCAAAGATAATCCTCCTGCTAGATGGGGCGGATACCAAGCCTGGTTAGACCGAAATGACAAAGCTCGGGAGCAACAATGAGTCGAGATGACAGAGGGTCTCCGGCGCGACGTAGCTCGAGTCAGAGGAGCGACTCACCCTCCGTGTTTCACAAACAAGGTGATGCAGCTCCAATTCCTGAAATGCTTTAAGCCTGTAAATATTGAGCCATACGATGGGACAACATACCCAGCCGTATGAATTGAAGACTTCCTACTACACATTCACATGGCATGAGGAGACGACCTCCACGCCATTAAGTACCTACCATTAAATCTCAAGGGTCCGTCTCGACACTGGTTAAATAGCCTCCCCGAAGACTCCATAGGATGCTGGGAGGAACTCGAGGACACCTTCCGAGCTAACTTTAAGGGCACGTATGTCCGGCCACCGGACGCTGATACGTCTCCAACGTATCTATAATTTATGAAGCATTCATGCTATATTACTATGTGTTTTGAATGATTATGGGCTTTATTATACACTTTTATATTATTTTTGGGACTAACCTATTGACCGGAGGCCCAGCCCATATTGCTGTTTTATTGCCTGTTTTAGTATTTCGAAGAATAGGGAATATCAAACAGAGTCCAAACGGAATGAAACCTTCGGCATCGTGATTTTTTGGAAGAACATCATCCTGGAGGCTTGGAGATCAAGTCAGAAGATACTCGAGGAGCCCAGGAGATAGGGGGCACCCCCCCTACAGGGCGCGGCCCCCTATCTCGTGGACCCCTCGAGCACCCCCCGACCGACTTCTTTCGCCTATATAAGCCTACATACCCTAAAACCATTGAAGATGAAGATAGATTGAGAGTTCCGCCGCCGCAAGCCTCTGTAGCCACCAAAAACCTCTCGGGACCCCTTCTCGGCATCCTACCGGAGGGGGGATCCTTCACCGGTGGCCATCTTCATCATCCCGATGCTCTCCACGACGAGGAGGGAGTAGTTCACCCTCGAGGCTGAGGGTATGTACCAGTAGCTATGTGTTTGATCTCTCTCTCTCTCTCTCTCTCTCTCGTGTTCTCTCTATGGCACGATCTTGATGTATCTCGAGCTTTGCTATTGTAGTTGGATCTTATGATGTTTCTCCCCCTCTACTCTCTTGTGATGAATTGAGTTTCCCCTTTGAAGTTATCTTATCGGATTGAGTCTTTATTTGAGAACACTTGATGTATGTCTTGTCGTGCTTATCTATGGTGACAATGGGATATCATGTGCCTCTTGATGTATGTTTTGGTGACCAACTTGCGGGTTCCGCCCATGAACCTATGCATATGGGTTGGCACATGTTCTTGACTCTCCGGTAGAGACTTTGGGGCACTCTTTGAAGTACTTTGTGTTGGTTGAATAGATGAATCTGAGATTGTGTGATGCATATCGTATAATCATGCCCACGGATACTTGAGGTCACAATGAAGTATCTAGGTGACATTAGGGTTTTGATTGATTTGTGTCTTAAGGTGTTATTCTTGTACGAACTCTTGAATAGATTGATCCGAAAGAATAACTTTGAGGTGGTTTCGTACTCTACCGTAATCTCTTCGTTTGTTCTCCGCTATTAATGTCTTTGGAGTGACTCTTTGTTGCATGTTGAGGGCTTGTCATATGATCTATCTATGTTATTATTGTTGAGAGAACTTGCACTAGTGAAAGTATGAATCCTAGGCCTTGTTTCCTACCATTGCAATACCGTTTACGCTCACTTTTACCACTCATTACCTTGCTGTTTTTATTATTTCAGATTACAAATACCTTTATCTACCATCCATTTTGCACTTGTATCACCATCTCTTCGCCAAACTAGTGCACCTACATAATTTACCATTGTATTGGGTGTGTTGGGGACACAAGAGACTCTTTTTTATTTGGTTGTAGGGTTGTTTGAGAGAGACCATATTCATCCTACGCCTCCTACGGATTGATAAACCTTAGGTCATCCACTTGAGGGAAATTTGCTACTGTCCTACAAACCTGTGCACTTGCAGGCCCAACAACGTCTACAAGAAGAAGGTTGTCTAGTAGACATCAAGCTCTTTTCTGGCGCCGTTGCTGGGGAGGTGAGTGCTTGAAGGTATATCTTTAGATCTTGTAATCGAATCTTTTTGTTTCTTGTTTTATCACTAGTTTAGTTTATAAAAGAAAACTACAAAAAATGGAGTTAAGTTTGTCTCATACGCTTCGTCTTTTTAATATCTTTCGTGAGTATGATGAAAAGGAAAATTGTGCTCAAGTGCTAGAAGAAGAAATCTATAGAATGTTTGACACTAAACCTTTGAATGATGAGCATGATTGCAATGTTGTTAGTATGAATTCCTTGAATATCCATGATGCTAATGATATGCAAAGCCATAAGCTTGGGGAAGCTATGTTTGATGAAGATGATATTTTTTGTCCCCCAAGTTTCGATGAGAAAATTTATTATGATGAAAGCATGCCTCCTATTTATGATGATTATATTGATGAAAGTGGGTTTGTGTCGGTGTACTAGAGTAGGGGTACCCTAGTATCCCGAACTTGTGCACGGGCAGTTGCAGCACCCCACGGCAAGGGCTTGTCGGGTGACCGCCAAGGTCCTCCAAGGTTATTTCGGAGCGATTCAAGAACGCAAAGGCCCCGGCAAGAGGAGCTTGCCGGGAAGGCCAACCGGCCACTCAAGAGCAAAATGTCCAAGCCAAGGAAACAAGCCCCCGGCAAGAGGAGCTTGCCGGGAAGGCCAACTAAGGCATCTCAAGGAACTTGCCGCGACGCGCCACGCGTCCCGGCAAGGCCCGGCGAGCGACAAGCTTCCGGGCGCGACAAGACAGCGACAGCGGCAAGGCGCTTGCCGCGGCAAGCAACCATCCTGTACCCGCGCTCCAGCGCATCCACCTACGTGTCGCCCTGGGGTCTTTTCCAGGGGCGCGTGGCGGATGGCTGTGCAGCCAGGGGTGCATGGTGGCCAGCGACGCTGGCGAAATCGCCATCGTGGCGAACGGTGGCACCCCTGACGGTCCCTTCTGCACTGTTTGGACGACACAGACGGGCATTAAATGCTCTTGTCCCCTGCCGTCAGGGTTAGGTAGGATTCACTGTACAGGTAGTTGCACCAACCGCAACTCCCTTTTCCACTTTTACCCTCGCCTACGTTGCCACCTGTCGGTGACCCCTTTAGCGTATAAAAGGAGGCCCATGCGCAACATAGAGGGAGGTTCGGAACCGGAGAGGCAGAAACACTCACGCTGGGTTCGGAACATTCGAGGAACTCAATACACTAAACAAGCAGCAGTAGGAGTATTATCTCTCCGGAGAGCTCCGAAGCTGGGTAAACTGCTCGTGTGCTTCACCTCGATCTGCTCTTCATGCGATCTCCGCTCCCCGCTGAACCGAAAGGGGCTCCGGTCCCATAGGTGTTCGTGGATCAACAGTTTCCCCACGACATCTTTGGCGCGCCAGGTAGGGGGGCGTCGAGATTGTGTGAACCTGATCCGGCATCCGCACGAGCTAGATCTTCACTTTCTTCATCAACATGCCACCGAAGAAGAAGGCTTCGGAGGCAGCAGTTCCATCCACGTCGATCCCACCACCACCGGAGCAAACGGGTGGTGGGGTGGACGCCGGAGGAAGAACGGACATCGGCGAGGGAGCCTACGGTGCTGCCAGGTTCAAGGACAAGGCTCCGCAGACCTCGATGTGCGTCCATGCACCGCACCCGTCTCAGGAGGCGCGGGACCAACAGCGTCATCGTATTCGCCGTACCATACGTTCGTTGGACCAGGATCGAGCTGGTGGATCTCGGGGGGCTCAAGATCAGCATGCACGCCAGCATGCTGGCACGAGCGTGGCACGGTCGCCTGGACAGGAAGCTGCTCCTTCTAACATAGTTAGAAGTCCGAGCATATCCCGCTCCTCGCACCGTTCGCCACTGCCACCCACCACTCGAGCAGAAGCTCTGGCACGAGCTCAACTGCTCCTGGATTACCCTCCAACATCAGACAAGATCGATGAATGGAGGGCCACCATTCAGAGTCTCATCGGCCTCGCCAACGGCGACACTCCGCGGTAACTGAGTGCGTCGCTGTCGCGGCAAGGCTGCCAGGCGCGAGCCGATGGCGACGAAACCAGAGGGGGTGCAACCACCATGCACTCTCCATCCCGAAGGCCAAGATCGCCGACTCGTCGGATCCACGTCGACAGCGACTCCACCGCATCGTCTGATCCACGGGCTCGCCGCGATCAGCGCCAACTTCTTCATGAACGATAGCAAGAAGACGCTCGAACTCGCATCAAGCGCCAAAGAGAAGCGCGGCGTCAATCCGACCAGCGCGTTGGGCCCACTGTCGACATGCATGCGCCAGGGGTACCAGGCGACTTGCCGTACGCGGTGGGTTGCCCTGCGTTCACTCGTGAGCTGCGGCAAGTCCAGTGGCCCAGCACGAAAAACTTCAAGCCAGATGTACCAGAGAAGTACGATGGCCAGACGCATCCATCGGAGTTCCTCAGCATCTACACCATTGCGGTGCACGCTGCTGGGGGGCGGGACGACAAGATCCTGGCCAACTACTTCCCTCTGGTACTCAAGCCCAATGTCAGATCCTGGCTCATGCACTTGCCGGACAGCTCCATATCTTCCTGGGCAGATCTCTGTCATCAGTTTGTCGGTGCCTTTACAGGCGGCCACAAGCCTCATGGCCAAGAGAGTGACCTTCATCTGCTTTCCCAGAAGGAAGGAGAGCCCCTGCTCAAGTATATTCAGAGGTTCAGCCGCGTGCAGCACAACATCCCAGATGTCCACCCTGCTGCGGTGATCAGCGCATTCCATCAGAACGTGCGAAACCGCAAGATGAGGGAGGAGATGGCGATGTGCAAGATCAGAGACGTCAGCGAGCTATATTCCCTGGCCAACAAGTGTGCACGTGCTGAGGAGGGGAGGAGATTCCCCGGAGAGGATGCAGAAGCAGCAGGATCTGACAGTGATGGGACCGCCCCGGCAAAGAAAAACCAGCGGGGTAACAGCAGGAGAAAGAAAGGCAAAGATGTGCTAGTCGTTGAGCAGTCCGGCAACGGAGGCGGCGCCAAGGAAGCCAAAGTTGGTAGCTCCGGCAAGGAGGTTGCCGCGGTCGCCGACAAGCAGGGCAACA